>NW_027021348.1:6989287-7059287 GCF_036884655.1 Musa acuminata AAA Group | reverse complement strand
AACAGCCCAAAAACATGCCAAAACAGCCCAAAAACGTGCCAAAACTAGCCATTTTTGGCTGAGCGAGCAAGCGACGAGCGGCGGACAGCGAGCGAAGCGTGAGGCAGCACCGTCCCTGCTATACGAAAGCCCGATCCAGCCCTGTGCCCCCCGGGGGGTTCTAGGGTGCTGAGATGGCTGACGTTTTGCTCCGCTCACGACGGTCACCGTGCACCACAAGAACAGCCCCAAAACAACCCAAAAACAAGCCAAAACAGGCCATTTTTGGCTGCGCGACCGAGCGGCGAGCGGCGAACAGTGAGCGAAGCGTGAAGCAGCACCGTCCCTACTATACGAAAGCCCCATCCAGCCCTATGCCACCCGGGGGGTTCCAAGGTGCTGAGATGGCTGACATTTTGCTCCGCTCACGACGGTCGCCGCGCCACGCAAGAACAACCCAAAAACAGGCCAAAACGGCCCAAAAAGGGCCAAAACTGGCCATTTTTGCTGCGCGAGCGAGCGACGAGCGGCGGACAGCGAGCGATGTGAGAGGCAGCAGTGTCCCTGCTATACGAAAGTCCATTCCAGCCCTGTGCCACCCGGGGGGTTCCAGGGTACTGAGATGGCTGACATTTTGTTCCGCTCACGACGGTCGCCGCGCCACGCAAGAACAGTCCAAAAACAGGCCAAAACAGCCCAAAAACGGGCCAAAACGGGCCATTTTTGGCTGAGCGAGCAAGCGACGAGCGGCGGACAGCGAGCGAAGCGTGAGGCAGCACTGTCCCTGCTATACGAAAGCCCCATCCAGCCCTGTGCCACCCGGAGGATTCCAGGGTGCTGAGATGGCTGACATTTTGCTCCGCTCACGACGGTCGCCGCGCCACGCAAGAACAACCCAAAAACAGGCCAAAAAAGCCGAAAAATGGGCCAAAACTGGCCATTTTTGGCTGAGTGAGCGAGCGACGAGCGACGGACAACGAGCGAAGCGAGAGGCAGCACCGTCCCAGCTATACGAAAGCCCCATCCAGTCCTTGTTGAATCTCGTATTTTGATAATGAAACTACTTGATATATGTTTATGATTTAATCTGCGTTTTGAGTGACGCAGGATGCTTCGATCTGGATTTGACAATTAAAGCAGGAAAATCATGTTGTGCCGGAAGAACATGTCAGAAGATTGGACGTCGGGCCGGTGGATCGGTCGACGTATCGACAGAAGGCTTCTGGTCTTGGACTCGGACATCGGGCCAAGAAAAGCGGGTATTGTGCCAAGGATATCAGAGTTGCGGAGTCAACTGGCCGATTGGGCAATAGGCTGCAGGAAAGGACGATGCGTCGAAGAATCGGACGAAGCGTCGAGGGACCAATGACATGCCGGACAACTTGGTTAATTGCTTAGGATTAATTGTCTCGATCGAAGTTTTTGTTTTTGTGTGTGCAGGATTAACTACAATGAAAGTAAGACATGCAGCAGGAGTTGCGCCGGAGTCATGACAATGATCACGTTGGGAGTTCGAGAGCTCGACGGAAGTTCGGACAGTCGTCGAAGGTTCTGCGGGAACAAATCCGAGAAGTCCAGAAGCTTGCCAAAGGAACTCGTCGGAACTTGCCAAGTGGATCGTCGCAGTCCAGGAGTTTGCCGGAAGTCCGCAGGAGCATCACCGAGGGTTCATCGGATGATCGACGGAAGTTCGCCGGAAACTCACCGGAAGAAGCGAGTGACGCACCGAAGCAAGCTGCAGAATGTCTTAGGAAACAATCGTAGTTAGCACTTTGATTAAGTTAGAAATGGGAGGTGATCCCATTAGCTTAATACCGGGGCAATTGGGCCCCTGAAGAACTCAAATTGGGTCGAATGGTTCAGCCCATTCGGACCCAGGTTGCTGTGGGAGGTGCAACCGCCCAGGCAGGGAGGTAGCACCGCCCAGGCTATGTCTCCCAGCGAGACTGGGCGGTGCAACCGCCCCAGCCAAGAGGTGCAACCGCCCAGGGCTCAGTCTCCGAGCGAGACTGGGCGGTGCAACCTCCTCTTTCAGGAGGTAGCACCGCCAGAGCTCAAGTTTCGAGCTCTGCCAGGCGGTGCAACCTCTCCAGTCAGGCGGTGCAACCGCCTGAGCTCGGTCTTCTAGCTCTGGCAAAGAGGTGCAACCGCCCCTGACAGAGGTGGCACCGCCCAGAGGCTCAGTCTTCGAGCTCTGCCAGGCGGTGCAACCTCTCCAGTCAGGAGGTGCAAACGCCTGATCCCGGAATTCTGGGATTTGATCGTTTTGAGCTCCAAATTTGAACTGGGTTGGGGCCTATAAATACCCCACCCATTCAGCACTGAAGAGATAGAGATCCACACCGAATTCTTGATCTTTTCAGTGATTCTAAGAGCTCAAATTTGTGTAAAGTCCAAAAGTTCTCCTCTTTTCTGTTATTCAAGTCTTGAGTTGTAAAGAGAGGAGAGAAAGGATCTGTAATGGTTGTCTCCTGAGCCCGTCAAAAGGAGAGAAACTGTAAAAGGGCAGTTGGCCTTCGCCTATTGAAGGAAGGCCTCTAGTTGACGTCGGTGACCTCGCCGATGGAGGAAGCCAAAAGTGGAGTAGGTCAAGACTGACCGAACCACTCTAAATCTCTGGTTTGCGTTTATTTTGAGCACTTTATCATTACTGCAAACCTCCCACATAGCTACTGCTCTCTGCGCTTTTACGAACAAGTTTCTAAGTTCTAATCTTTCCGAATCTGCATTCAGACGTAAAAAGGTGTTTTCGTACGATCTTTACATTGCAGCTTATATTTACGTCTTGAATCTGTTTATAACTGCGAACTGTCTTCTGCGCTTTTACGAATGAGTTTCTGTGCAGTTTACGTTTACGTCTTGATTCCATTTATAACTGCAAACTGTCTTCTGCGCTTTTACGAACGAGTTTCTGTGCAGTTTACATTTACGTCTTGATTCCATTTATAACTGCAAACTGTCTTCTGCGCTTTTACGAACGAGTTTCTGTGCAGTTTACGTTTATGTCTTGATTCCATTTATAACTACAAACTATCATCTGCGCTTAGACGCCAACTGCGTCTAGACGCAAACTGCGTTTAGACGTGAACTGTGTTTAGACGTAAACTGTGTTTAGACGCAAACTGCGTTTAGACGTAAACTGCGCTTAGACGCAAACTGCGCTTGGACGCCAACTGCGCTTAGACGCAAACTGTGTTTAGACGCAAACTGTGCTTAGACGCAAACAGTGTTTAGACGCAAACTGTGTTTAGACGCAAACTGCGCTTAGACGCAATCTGCGCTTAGACGCAAACTGCGCCTAGATGCAAACTGCGCTTAGACGTAATCTGCATTTAGACGCAAACTGCATTTAGACGCAAAACTTCATTTAGATGCAAACTGCGCAAACTACACTTAGATACAAACTGTAAATCGACTTTTGCATCATAATAATCTTTTATCGAACGAACGCAGCTTTTGTTTTTAATCGCTGTAAGATTTCCGCTGCACTAATTCACCCCCCCCCCCTCTTAGTGCTCTCGATCCTAACAATTGGTATCAGAGCACGGTTAACTCTCAAACGAATTAAAACCCAAGAGAAATGGCTTACGCCGAAAACCAAGAGGGCCATTCCATTACACGTCCACCCATGTTTAATGGGACAGACTACACCTATTGGAAGACCCGAATGAGGATCTTTCTTATTTCTATGGATGTTGAAATCTGGAATCTTGTCGAGAATGGTTTTTTAAAGTCTTCTCTTCCAATGATCGATTGGAACGATTCGGAGAAGAAGGCTTTCGCTCTTAATGCAAAGGCTATGAATGCCTTATTTTACGCACTTGATAAAAACGAGTTTAATCGTGTTTCGATTTGTGAAACTGCATTTGATATTTGGCACACACTCGAAGTGACTCATGAATGCACAAGTAGAGTGAAAGAGTCAAAAATCAATCTTTTGTTACACTCTTTCGAACTTTTTCGGATGAAACCGAGTGAGACTATTGGCGACATGTTTACCCGTTTCACGGATGTTGTCAACAGTCTAAAAGGACTCGGAAAAAGTTTTTCGGATTTTGAGCTCGTAAATAAGATTCTAAGATCCCTTCCTAAGAGTTGGGATCCTAAAGTCACTGCTATTCAAGAGGCAAAAGATCTAAACAACTTCCCTCTTGAAGAACTAATTGGGTCATTAATGACCTACGAGATGACTTGCAAAGCTCATGAAGAGCAAGAAGACCACCTTCCAAAGAATAGGAAGGATTTGGGACATAGAACATTTGAAGACCACTCGAGCATAAGCTCAAGTGATGGTGAACTTAAACTACAAATGAAACAAAAATTAAAAAGTAAAAAGAACGGAACTACTTGCTTTGAACGCAAGAAGAAGAACAAAAACTGGGATGAATCGAGCTCCTCCGAAGACGAGGAGAAAATCAACAAAGGCGAGGTGGCAAACTACGCCTTTACGCCTTTCGATGCTGAGGTAATCAAAATGCCTTTAATTTACTTTGAAATTACATGATGCTTTTCATAAAGCATTTTTCTTTTTTATTTTCTTGAAAATTACATGTTTAATAATTTTATAATAAAAATACAAACAATTAGGAATCATGCTTATCATTCTAGTAATAATCATGAAAATTGTATGTTTATGATAAACAAAATGATTTTGATTAAAAATACCTTATGAAATCATGCTATATGTGGTTGAGAAGTAATAATGTGTATCATGTTGATTTCCATTGTTATTTCTCGATTTTGAGTATATGAAATCATGTTTAATTTGAAGTTATGATTAATGAGTATATATTTTTGAAATTATGTATGATGATTCTTGATATTTATGGATTATCGATTTTCATGATAATAACAATGGCTTTAAAAAAAATTGATGCATGTTTTCATAAATGAAAAGGCATGCTAACATGAAATCGACCACTTAAAATGAAACACTTAAAAAGGGGGAAAATATATTATCAATGAAATCATGAATCTATTTATGTTATAAATTTTGTGAGCCATAAAAATGATTTTGATGATTTAAATTTGAAATGAGTTTTATCAAAATCATGATCTTGATTTATCAAATTGAAGGAATTGAAAATGAATGATGATTTTTTCTCTTGAATGATTGTGACTTGTATTCCTTGTATTCATGTTATGATTTTTATGCAATTCTTTGTATTCATAAAATATTTATCTCATCACCCAATTATTTCTTTTCAATATTCCTCAAGTGATGATATGAATGCATGAGATATTCATGAATTTATTTTGATGTATGCAAATGAGAAGTTTCGATCATGCATGGTAGGATGCAATGTGACAAATTAATACCATGATGATTTGAAATATTTATGATTTGGAATGATGCATATGCTTTTTATTATGATAATGTATGATGTGTATCATGAATACTTTAAATGATAAATGTTTGGAATCATGATTAAAATGGAGTGATAAATATCTTGAAAATAAATGATTGTATCATGTTAGATGGTTTTATATATTGTGCATGATAAGCTATAAGTGATGATTGAAACAATGATTAAAATAATATGAATGATGATTTGGAATCATGCATATAATAATGAGTTTATATGTTTTGAAAATGTGCATGTTTTAATTTGAATATATAACGATGCACAAATGAGATTGATACTAACCTTTGTCATAATTTAGAAATTAATGTAGATGGTCTTCCCTTCTTTTTGCCAATGACAAAGGGGGAGAAAGAGTTGCTAACGTGCTATCTTGAATTGAT
The DNA here is from genome assembly GCF_036884655.1 of Musa acuminata AAA Group. Lineage (NCBI taxonomy): Eukaryota > Viridiplantae > Streptophyta > Magnoliopsida > Zingiberales > Musaceae > Musa > Musa acuminata. Next base: position 7,053,562 of record NW_027021348.1, on the reverse strand, counting down.
GTAAAGGGTCATCTCAAAGAAATAGCTAGCTTGCACAAGTCAAGAAGATGCAAAAACTTGATTGCTAGCTTGCCTATCGTAAGTAGCAAAGATTGCTAACTTGCTTATTTCAAGAAGCAAAAGTTGTCTTCTTGAACATCACTATCTTGCCTATCTCAACATGCTAAACATGCTAAACTTGCACTCTGCATTGAAAGCAAAATTGCGAGCTCAAACATTGCAAAGGAAGCAAAATTTGCTAGCTTGCAACTTGCATAATCCAGGAAGCAAGAGTTGCTTTCTTGAACATCTTAATTTTGCTAGCTTGTATATGGTAAACTTGCTATCATACTACCATGATGATGAGCATGCCTTATCTTCATGATTATATTTGAAAAACTATGGCAAAAATCTGTCCGAATGATTAAACCTGTTAAAATTATTTTTCGGACTTTTTTGATTAAATGATCAAATCACTTGATTGCCATAATGATTTTACACAATTACTTGCCATGATTACATGTTGGAAATTATGTGCTTGAATACAAAAATTTTCATGATAATAAGCATGTTTTACCTTCATGATTGTAATTGAATATCTCTAGTAAAACCCTGTCCGAATGTATGAAAGTGTCAAATTTCATTTTCGGATTTTCTTGATCCTAACAATTGGATTTTCTTGATACATTATCCTCTTCCGAACTTAACAAGCATATGTCATATCTAGTTTAATTCACATCATTGATTTTTGACATATGGAATCATCTAGCAAATGCACTTATCATGTGAAAAATATTTTTTGAGAAACATATTTGATGATTCCCTCTTATAAAAGGAAGATATTTTTACATACAAGGATTTGACTCACATATCTTAATCCTTGCAAAAATGAAGTGTGCTTTAATATCTTATCGATTTGAACTTCACATATGGTTTTCCTCCTTCATGTAAAAGGATAACAAATAAAAAGGAAGAAGCAATAAAAGCTATCTCCATGTCATGTTTTCCTCGAGATGTTTGCATAATTAGTATCCTATCACTCACTGTTGGAAAATGACATGAACCAACTTATGGCATCGCACTTATATTTAAAATTTGCTTATATCGTTCTCCTTGTTGTTGATGAAAAAAGGGGAGAAATATATAAATTGATACTATGAGTGCCATATTTGAAAAATATGAATAGATGTTATGAATGCCATATTATGATGAGATATCAAAAGCAGCATTCATATGAATAGGTGCTATGAATGTCATATCATGTTAAGATATCAAGAACTTGAATCGCAATTTTACATATTGATATCTTACTATTTGATGATAGCAAACTTGCATGATGGTAACAATAGATATTATGTTTTTCATGCAATGAGTTAAACTTATATCACAAACACTTGATTGTGGTACTTCTCCTTTTTGTTGATGACAAAGGGGGAGAAGTATGTTGATGACATGACATGTTATGCATAAGTTTATGATGACATGTTGCTTGGATTTTTGAATCTAAGAGTTTCTATCAATATGGCATATTGATAGGGAGAGTTTGTTTAAACTCTGGGAGTTAAGGTTAACTCCGTTTATGATGACATGTTGCTTAGATTTTTGAATCTAAGAGTTTCTATCAATATGGCATATTGATAGGGGGAGTTTGTTTAAACTCCGGGAGTTAAGGTTAACTCCGTCATCAAGTAGTTGTCATCATCAAAAAGGGGGAGATTGTTGAATCTCGTATTTTGATGATGAAACTACTTGATATATGTTTATGATTTAATCTGTGTTTTGAGTGACGCAGGATGCTTCGATCTGGATGAGACAATTAAAGCAGGAAAATCATGTTGTGCCGGAAGAACATGTTAGAAGATTGGACGTCGGGCCGGTGGATCGGTCGACGTATCGACAGAAGGCTTCGGGTCGTGGACTCGGGCATCGGGCCAAGAAAAGCGGGTATTGTGCCAAGGATATCGGAGTTGCGGAGTCAACTGGCCGATTGGGCAATAGGCTGCAGGAAAGGACGATGCGCCGAAGAATCGGACGAAGCGTCGAGGGACCAATGACATGCCGGACAACTTGGTTAATTGCTTAGGATTAATTGTCTCGATCGAAGTTTTTGTTTTTGTGTGTGCAGGATTAACTACGATGAAAGTAAGACATGCAGCAGGAGTTGCGCCGGAGTCATGAAAATGGTCACGTTGGGAGTTCGAGAGCTCGACGGAAGTTCGGACAGTCGTTGGAGGTTCTGCGGGAACAAATCCGAGAAGTCCAGAAGCTTGCCAAAGGAGCTCGTCGGAACTTGCCAAGTGGATCGTCACAGTCCAGGAGTTTGCCGGAAGTCCGCAGGAGCATCACCGAGGGTTCATCGGATGATCGACGGAAGTTCGTCGGAAACTCGCCGGAAGAAGCGAGTGACGCACCGAAGCAAGCTGCAGAATATGTCTTAGGAAACAATCGTAGTTAGCACTTTGATTAAGTTAGAAATGGGAGGTGATCCCATTAGCTTAATCCTGGGGCAATTGGGCCCTGAAGAACTCAAATTGGGTCGAATGGTTCAGCCCATTCGGACCCAGGTTGCTGTGGGAGGTGCAACCGCCCAGGCAGGGAGGTAGCACCGCCCAGGCTATGTCTCCCAGCGAGACTGGGCGGTGCAACCGCCCAGGGCTCAGTCTCCGAGCGAGACTGGGCGGTGCAACCTCCTCTGTCAGGAGGTAGCACCGCCAGAGCTCAAGTTTCGAGCTCTGCCAGGCGGTGCAACCTCTCCAGTCAGGCGGTGCAACCGCCTGAGCTCGGTCTTTGAGCTCTGGCAGAGAGGTGCAACCGCCCCTGATAGAGGTGGCACCGCCCAGAGGCTCAGTCTTCGAGCTCTGCCAGGCGGTGCAACCTCTCCAGTCAGGAGGTGCAACCGCCTGATCCCGGAATTCCGGGATTTGATCGTTTTGAGCTCCAAATTTGAACTGGGTTGGGGCCTATAAATACCCCACCATTCAGCACTGAAGAGATAGAGATCCACACCGAATTCTTGATCTTTTCAGTGATTCTAAGAACTCAAATTTGTGTAAAGTCCAAAAGTTCTCCTCTTTTCTGTTCTTCAAGTCTTGAGTTGTAAAGAGAGGAGAGAAAGGATCTGTAAGGGTTGTCTCCTGAGCCCGTCAAAAGGAGAGAAACTGTAAAAGGGCAGTTGGCCTTCGCCTATTGAAGGAAGGCCTCTAGTTGACGTTGGTGACCTCGCCGGTGGAGGAAGCCAAAAGTGGAGTAGGTCAAGACTGACCGAACCACTCTAAATCTCTGGTTTGCGTTTATTTTGAGCACTTTATCATTACTGCAAACCTCCTACATAGCTACTGCTCTCTGCACTTTTACGAACAAGTTTCTAAGTTTTAATCTTTCCTAATCTGCATTCAATCGTAAAAAGGTGTTTTCGTACGATCTTTACATTGCAGCTTACATTTACGTCTTGAATCTGTTTATAACTGCGAACTGTCTTCTGCGCTTTTACGAACGAGTTTCTGTGCAGTTTACGTTTACGTCTTGATTCCATTTATAACTACAAACTGTCTTCTGTGCTTTTACGAACGAGTTTCTGTGCAGTTTACGTTTACGTCTTGATTCCATTTATAACTGCAAACTGTCTTCTGCGCTTTTACGAACGAGTTTCTGTGCAGTTTACGTTTACGTCTTGATTCCATTTATAACTACAAACTGTCATCTGCACTTAGACGCCAACTGCGTTTAGACGCCAACTGCGTTTAGACGCAAACTGCGTTTAGACGTGAACTGTGTTTAGACGTAAACTGTGTTTAGACGCAAACTGCGTTTAGACGTAAACTGCGTTTAGACGCAAACTGCGCTTGGACGCCAACTGCGCTTAGACGCAAACTGTGTTTAGACGCAAACTGCGCTTAGACGCAAACAGTGTTTAGACGCAACTGTGTTTAGACGCAAACTGCGCTTAGACGCAATTTGCGCTTAGACGCAAACTGCGCCTAGATGCAAACTGCGCTTAGACGCAATCTGCATTTAGACGCAAACTGCATTTAGACGCAAAACTGCATTTAGATGCAAACTGCGCAAACTGCACTTAGATACAAACTGTAAATCGGCTTTTGCATCATAATAATCTTTTATCGAACGAACGCAGCTTTTGTTTTTAATCGCTGTAAGATTTCCGCTGCACTAATTCACCCCCCCCCCCCTCTTAGTGCTCTCGATCCTAACAGTCCTATGCCTCCCGGGGGGTTCCAGGTTGCTGAGATGGCTGACATTTTGCTCCGCTCATGACGGTCGCTGCGTCACGCAAGAACAACCCAAAAACAGGCCAAAACTGCCCAAAAACGGGCCAAAACTAGCCATTTTTGGCTGCGCGAGCGAGCGACGAGCGACGGACATCGAACGAAGCGAGAGGCAGCAATGTCCCTGCTATACGAAAGCCCCATCCAGCCCTGTGTCACCCGGGGGGTTCCAGGGTGCTGAGATGGCTGACATTTTGCTCCGCTCACGACGATCGCCGCGCCACGCAAGAACAGCCCAAAAACAGGCCAAAACAGCCCAAAAACGAGCCAAAACTGACCATTTTTGGCTGCGCGAGCGAGCGACGAGCGGCGGACAACGAGCGAAGCGAGAGGCAGCACCGTCCCTGCTATACGAAAGCCCCATCTAGCCCTGTGCCACCCTGTCACGACCTTAGCTGGAATTGCCTAAGGCGTGAGGCACCCTTCCGGCCAAAGACGCGAACTTAGCTTGCGTTGCCTAAGTCGCGAGTCACCCTTGTGGCAAAGACGCGAACTTAGCTTGCATTGCCTAAGTCGCGCTTCGCCCTTGCGATATTGCTCTACAAGGATCAGCCCACTTTGTAGCCTCTCGCAGGTCCCGAAGGACCTGTAAAAGAGAAAGATGGTTAGTTCGAAAGAACGAGCAACGTACAAGTCCCGAAGTCTCGCGAAAAGGGGAAGCTTTTCAAGCAATTCAACGAACACCCTGTGTGCACAAGAGAAAAGAAGGAGAGGGAGAAAACCATGGCTTTCAAGGATGAACGAACAGCTGCAAGCCCACAAACAGCCGCTCACCTGGTCCCGGGCGCGAAGACAAGTTCCCGTAAAGGTCACGTGCGAACTTGTGAAAGAGAGTTCAACGCCCGGTATATAACCGAAGCCCCATCCAGCCCTGTGCCACCCGGGGGGTTCCTGGGGTCTGAGATGGCTGACGTTTTGGTGAGCGGAGGCAGTTCTCCGTAACCCTCCCGCGGCACGCCAAAACGGAGCTGTTTTGGGCTGTTTTGCTTGGTTCGGTGAGCAGTCGCTTTGCAACGCTGCAGCTTATTCAAACTTACATATTTACAAGTAAATTGACCCAAAACTAAGAGAAAACATGCTGTAAAGCAGCTGTACATGCAGGTAGGAGCGATGAACGGTTCGTTGATCGGAGTTGTTGCGGGTGCGCGACGACCGTTCGTGACATTCTCCCCCACTTAAACTGTCGACGCCCTCGTCGACGCTTGTTGGTAGTTGTTGATGACTTCTTCTTCATGTCGCAGGGCGTCTTCAGGCTCCCAACTGGCTTCAGTTCAGGGAAGCTTTCGCCGCTTCACCAAGTACTCTATCTGCTCAGCTCCATTGGGTAGCTTTATCTTGATGTCCGCCAGAATGGTTTCCACTCGCTTCTCATAGGAGGCTGTGATGGGAGGTAGCCGAGTTGGAACACTTCGGGAAGCATCTTGCGGATCCGAGTGGTAGGCTTTTAGGTTGCTAGCGTGAAGAACGTTGTGAATTTTGAACCACGCCGGCAGCTGCAACTTGTAAGGGCCGTTGCCTACTTTGCTGATAATTGGGAAGGGCCCTTCATACTTGCGCACCAATCCTTTGTGGACTCTGTTCCTAAAGAATTGGAGTGATGCTAGTTGGAGCTTTACCAACACCAAATCGCCAACTTTAAACTCTTGCGGTCGCCTTCCCAAGTCGGCCCACTTCTTCATCCTCTTTGCTGCCTTCTCCAAGTAAGCCCGCGCAATATCTGCATTTCGATGCCACTCCTTTGCGAAATGATAGGCTGATGGACTACTCACAGTATACCCAATTGCCATGGTGTGCGGAGTCGACGGTTGTTGTCCTGTGATAATTTCGAAGGGGCTCTTATTGGATGCAGAGCTCTGCTGCAAGTTGTAGGAGAATTGGGCAATGTCCAACAGCTTCACCTAATCTCGTTGATTGGCACTCACGTAGTGCCAGAGATATTGCTCCAAGAGTGAGTTTATTCTTTTAGTCTGGCCATCCGTCTGGGGGTGGAGGCTTATAGAGAAGTATAACTTTGACCCCAACAATTTGAATAGCTCGGTCCAGAATCGTCCCAGGAACCGAGCGTCTCGATCACTAATGATATTGTGCGGGACTCCCCAATACTTCACTACATCCTTCATCATCAGTCTGGCCGCCTCTTCTGCTGAACAGTGTAGGGGAGCAGCAATGAAAGTTGCATACTTTGAAAACCGATCGACCACCACGAGTATCGATCCGAGTCCCCCTACAGGTGGCAAGCTTGATATGAAGTATAAGGAAATGCTCTCCCACGACCTTTCTGGTACGGACAACGGCTCCAAAAGTCCCACCGGCTTCCGCTACTCCACCTTGTCTTGTTGGCAAGTAAGGCATGTTCGAACATATTCCTCCACATCAATCCCCATCTTCGGCTAGTAGAAGGCCCTCTCCACGAGAGCCAACGTTCTGTGAATGCCTGGGTGTCCAGCCCAAAGGGAATCATGACACTCTTTTAAGAGTTCACGCCTTAAATTGTCCACTCGGGGAACATAAACCCTATTCCCTTTTGTGTAAACAAGTCCCTCCTGGACCCAAAATCGTCGTGCCTTGCCTTCTTTGATGAGCTGCATCAGGATAACTGCCTGGGGATCACTATACAGTCCATTCCTGATTCGGGAAAGGAAGTTGGAGTGCAACTGACTTGCTTGGCCTCTGCCCTCCAGTTGTGCGGCATTCACGCATTCCACTTTCCGACTCAGCGCATCGGCCACGACATTCGCCTTCCCGGGCTTGTACTCCATTGCCATATCAAATTCAGCCAGGAAGTCCTGCCACCGTGCCTGCTTTGGGGAGAGCTTCTTCTGAGTTTGGAAATAGCTCAGGGCGATGTTGTCTGTCCTCAGCACAAATCGCGATCCGAGGAGGTAGTGTCGCCAAACTCGTAGACAGTGGATCACTGCTGTCATCTCCTTCTCATGCACTAGATACCGCCGCTCGGTCTCGTTGAGTTTTCGGCTTTCGTAGGCCACCGGATGACCCTCCTGCATGAGTACCCCCCCAATAGCGAAGTCCGAAGCATCTGTATGGACTTCAAAGGGCTCTCCATAGTTTGGCAATTTGAGCATCGGTTCTTCCAGAACAGTAGCCTTCAGATCTTGGAATGCTATCTCACATTTGTCCGACCACTTCCAAGGCTGCTCCTTCTTCAGCAACTCCGTCAGTGGGGTTGCCCGCTTCGAATATCCCGCTATGAAGCGTTGATAGTAATTGACGAAACCAAGGAAGGATCTCAACTATGGCACCTTCTTTGGAGTTCGCCATTCCACAACTACTTGCACCTTCGACTTATCCATCCGAATGGAGCTATCACCGATTTGGTGCCCCAAGAATAAGATCTCAATTTGAGCAAAGTAGCATTTCTCCCTTTTCACAAACAAAGTGTTCTCCCTGAGAACCTTGAAAATCGTCCGAAGGTGCTTGACGTGCTCCTCGAGCGTTTGGCTGTAGACGACGATATCGTCCAGGTAGACGACCACGAACTTATCCAAATACTCCTTGAATAGCTGGTTCATGAGAGTACAGAATGTGGCCGGAGCGTTGGTTAAGCCAAAAGGCATCACCAAGAACTCGAACGCTCCATACCTGGTCACACAGGTAGTCTTCGCTTTGTCGCCTTCAGCAATGCGCACCTGCCAATACCCCGACCGAAGGTCGAGTTTTGAGAAATACTTAGCCTTGCCTAATTGGTCGAACAAGTCCGCGATGAGCGGGATGGGATACTTGTTCTTCACTATTACTTTGTTGAGGGCTCTGTAGTCGACGCATAATCGGAGGCTCCCATCTTGTTTCTTCTGGAAGAGAACTGGAGCTCCGAAAGGTGCTTTAGAGCTACGGATGAGACCACCGCTTAGCAGTTCACCTAACTGTTTCCTTAGTTCTGCTAACTCTGGCGGGGGCATGCAGTAGGGTGGTCTCGCTGGAGGCTTCACTCCTGGCTCCAGCTCGATGCTGTGATCCACGCCTCTGCGTGGTGGAAGAGTCTTCGGCAACTCGGGTGGCATAACGTCTTTGAACTCTTTTATGACGTTCGCCACCACAACAGGTTCTTGAATGGCCTCCTCGTTGAGTGGCTCTAGCTTCATAGCAGCCACGAATGTCAACTCGCCTTTTCGCACCCCTTTCTTCAATTGTAATGCCGAAATGTGTTGGGGCTCTTTAGTTCCTCTCCGAGAGATGGGAACCACGTAGGGGTCATGGCCTCCCATCATGCATAGGGAGTTCAAGAACGGCATCAGCACCAACTTCGCCGCATGCATAAACTCCATTCCAAGAATCACTTGGAAGTCGTCTAGTGGCACGGCCATCATGTTGGTGTTTCCGCTCCAAGTCCCGATTTTGATGGGAACTCCCTTCGCCAACCTGGAGATTGGCCTGGCCTCCGAGTTCACCGCCTTCATTCGGCTTGGGCTCTTCTCCAAGGTCAACCCAAGTCGCTGTGCTTCACGATCGGCTATGAAGTTGTGGGTAGCGCCCGTGTCCACCATTGCACGGGTCGTTTGGCCATTCAGCTTGATGTCCACATACATCAGTTCACTACTTCCTGCTTTTTGTACCTTGGTCTTCATGTTCTCCCCCACTTGACCCCGCATAGCGTTCAACAGACGCATTGCTCCCATTCGGGGTCCTTGCGACTCCTCGTCGTTGCTGTTGGATTCAGAACTGCTTGAGCTAAGGGCAACAACTTTGCCCTTGTCCGATCGGGGGGGGGGGGGGGGGGGGGTGGATGGAAGCCGTCAAAGCATTGAGTGCCTGTTTTTGTGGGCACTCCCTTACCATGTGCGGTCCTCCGCACAAGAAGCATCCTCCAGGTTTTGAGGCCTTGCCTTTCGGGTTCACCCCTTTGTGGGAGCTCTTCTTCTTCTATTCGCCCCCGAGCTCCTTCCCTCGAGAATGTTTTGGAGGGCGATTGCCTGAAGGTTGTTTCCTTCTTGCTGGGTCTTCAGAGGAAACAAAGTCGGTGAGCCTTTCTGCAGCAGCAATTGCCCCGACCACGTCGGTAACATTCCTTCGATTTAGCTCCTGTTGAGCCCATGGTTTTAAACCATCGAGGAAGATGAATAACTTGTCCTTCTCGGACATGTCCTGTATGTCCAGCATTAGTGCAGAAAGTTGCTTCACATAGTCTCGGATGGTGGTACTTTGGCGGAGTTGTCTCAACTTCCTCCTTGCGACGAATTCTGTGTTCTCCGGTAAGAACTGAGTTCTCAACTCCCGCTTCAAGTCCTCCCTTGTGTCGACTCGACACCGACCCTGTTGGATCTCCTCCCAACGAGTTCGCCACCAAAGTTTCGCATCTCCATTCAGATACATTGTTGCTATAGAAACTTTGGTATCTTCAGAATCGGGCCTCGTAGCTCGGAAGTATTGCTCCATGTCGAACAGAAAGTTCTCGAGCTCTTTGGCATCTCTGGCCCCTCCATATCCATGAGGCTCAGGTGCCCTCAAGTTTTGTGGCAGTGAAATGTGGGTGTTGCCTTCTCCCGCATTTAGTGTTCTTGTGAGCATAGCCACCTTTGCAGTGAGTTCCGCCACAACATCCTATAAGTGTTGCACGGAGTCTTTGGTGTCATCAGACAGTCGGTCGACTAGGGCCTTGACCTTGTCGATCCTGGACTCTACTTCCTCTTGCGAGCTCTCTACCCCAACAAGCCTTTGTTGGCTATGGTAGAGTTCCTCCATGCTCACTTCAAGAACATCCAGGCGGGTTTCCGCCGTTGTGAGTCTCTCCTTGTGACTCTTCTTCCCAGTTAGCGCTCCAGATTGCGCTTCCTCCACTCGCGGAGAGTAGCCAACTTCTAGCTCATCCTGCTCGCTGCCGCACTCCTCTTGAGCGGCTCTAACAACATAAGAGCGAGTGTGCACATGCAGACCACCTGCGGCTGCTTGGGGCAAGGGTCCGGCTTGCCCCGTCTTGCTTGATTCGCCACGATGCTTTGCCATGGCGAAGTTGCGAAGTTCGTTCGCTGTTCGATCGAAGAGCTTGCCCGCTCTGATACCACAATGTCACGACCTTAGCAGGAATTGCCTAAGGCATGAGGCACCCTTGCGGCCAAAGACGCGAACTTAGTTTGCGTTGCCTAAGTCGCGAGTCACCCTTGTGGCAAAGACGCGAACTTAGCTTGCGTTGCCTAAGTCACGCTTCGCCCTTGCGATATTGCTCCGCAAGGATCAGCCCACTTTGTAACCTCTCGCAGGTCCCGAAGGACCTGTAAAAGAGAAAGATGGTTAGTTCGAAAGAACGAGCAACGGACAAGTCCCGAAGTATCGCGAAAAGGGAAGCTTTACAAGCAATTCAACGAACACCCTGTGTGCACAAGAGAAAAGATGGAGAGGGAGAAAACCAAGGCTTTCAAGGATGAACGAACAACTGCAAGCCCACAAATAGCCGCTCACCTGGTCCCGGGCGCGAAGACAAGTTCCCGTAAAGGCCACGTGCGAACTTGTGAAAGAGAGTTCAACGCCCGGTATATAACCGAAGCCCCATCCAGCCCTGTGCCACCCGGGGGGTTCCTGGGGTCTCAGATGGCTGACGTTTTGGTGAGCGGAGGCAGTTCTCCGCAACCCTCCTGCGGCACGCGAAAACGGAGCTGTTTTGGGCTGTTTTGCTCGGTTCGGTGAGCGGTCGCTTTGCAACGCTGCAGCTTGTTCAAACTTACATATTTACAAGAAAAATGACCCAAAACTAAGAGAAAATATGTTGTCAAGCAGCTGTACATGCAGGTAGGAGCGACGAACGGTTCGTTGAACGGAGTTGTTGCGGGTGCGCGACGACCGTTCGTGACAACCCGGGGGGTTCCAGGGTGCTGAGATGGCTGACATTTTGCTTCGCTCACGACGGTCGCCGCGCCATGCAAGAACAACCCAAAAACCGGCCAAAACAGCCCAAAAACGAGCCAAAACTGGCCATTTTTGGCTGCGCGAGCGAGCCAGCCACGAGCGGCGGACAGCGAGCGAAGCGAGAGGCAGCAGCGTCCCTGCTATACGAAAGCCCCATCCAGCCCTGTGCCACCCGGGGGGTTCCAGGGTGCTGAGATGGTGTTAGAACCCTTGCAGATTCTAAACTTGGGGTTGATCTCTTTAGGGGATCGGCCTCCTTGGAACTCTATAGGGGTTCCTCCCTCCAAGTTGCTGCTCAAAGGCTGCAGAAAAGATTCATCTATTGCTATGAAAAGAGGAGGAATACATGGCTATTTATAGGGCTTCTAAACCCTAACTCCTAATAGGACTCCTACTTAAAACTCTTACTTCTAACCAACTCCTAATAGGACTCCTACTCAAGACTCCTATTCCCTTACAACTCCTAATTCTTCTCTAAGAAAAAACCTCTTACATAAATGTCCCTCTCAATTAGGACTCTCCTAGCTAGAGTCCTAACAGAATGTCCCTCTCAATTAGGACTCTCCTAGCTAGAGTCCTAACAGACCCGCCCTCTTCAAATCAGCCTTGTCCTCAAGGCTGAGATTCCATGAACTCAGGGAACCGGGTCTTCAGCTCCTCATATGGTTCCCATGTGGCGTCTTCAAGTGGTAGATTATTCCAATGCACTAGTACTTCAGTAGAGGGATGTCGGCGATGCATCACGATCCTGCGATCGAGGATGGCTTGTGGTTGGGCTTGAATAACTCCATCCTCAGTTGTGTTGGGCAGTTGGATCTGGGGTGACTCGTGTTCTCCCAACTTGGGCTTTAGGCATGATACGTGGAAGACAGGGTGAATTTTGGCATCCTCAGGTAATTTAAGTCTGTATGCCACGGCTCCAATACGCTCTGTGATCTGATAGGGCCCATAAAAATGTGGGGATAGCTTCATGGAGGCTCGAGTATTGATAGAGAGTTGCTTGTATGGTTGTAGGCGAAGATAAACCCAATCTTCCACTGAAAATTCTCTTTCACTTCGTCGTGTGTCGGCTTGCTGCTTCATTCTGGCTTGAGCGGTAGAGAGATTATCTTTTAACAGTTGTAAGAGTTTGTCCCTATCAATTAATTCTTGGTCAACCTGATCTACCTTGGCTGAGCCAATTACATACTTTGGAATCACAGGTGCTGGTCGACCATACAATGCTTTATAAGGGGCACATTTTGTAGATGAATGATATGTAGTATTATACCACCATTCGGCCCAGGGAAGCCATTTCGCCCACTCTTTTGGTTGGTCGCTAGCGAAACACCGGAGGTACGTCTCTAAGCACCTATTTACCACCTATGTTTGGCCGTCAGTTTGTGGATGATACGCTGTGTGTTAGGATCGGAGCGGCACTAAGAGGGGGGGGGGTGAATTAGTGCAGCGGATTAAAACTTCGATTTTAACAAAATCTTTCGTACGATAAGAACGGAACTTGAAAAGTTTAACTTGAAAGCGTATTCTTAAAGTTGCGCAGCAAGGGTAATAAGGAACTAAAGCAGTAAGAAGATTTGCAGTAATGTAAATGACAATAATAAAATGCAAACCAGAGATTACGCCGATTTTTAGAGTGGTTCGGTCAAATGACCTACTCCACTTGCGATGCCCCTCTTCGATGAGGCTCCCACCTTCCACTAGCAAATCTCTTGAAATGGAAGGGTAAACACCCCTCTTACAACCTTTTACAAGCAGTTCAACCTCTTACAAATTTTCAATAAGAAAGAAGGAGGAAAACTCTCTAGCAAATTGAAAACAAGACTTGCTAAGACTTTCTAAGACTTTTCTCTCAATCAAAATGCTTCTAAAAAGTTCTTCTCTCAGCTGAGATTAGAGGGGTATTTATAGGCCTCAAGAGGATTCAAATTTTGGGCTCCAAAATTTTGGAGCCCAAAATTTGAATTCTCTTAGGGTTCCCGGTGCTGGAGGTGCCACCGCCCAGCGCTCTGGTGCTGGACGGTGCAACTGCCCAGCCAAGAGGTGTCACCGCCCAGCTCTCGGGTGCTGGGCGGTGCCACCGCCAGTCTAGGCTGTCACGCCCCTCAAATATATCCATGATTTTTAAAAATTTTCATCACAGACCAATCCAGGATCCAAACTAACGTTTGAGGACACTGAAAAACATTCCATCAAATTCACATCCATAAAACCTGTCCATTTTAAAATCATATATCACATCACTCGATAATTCACATTTATGGCAACCCAAGCCAACTTGACAAACATGAACAACATTTATAAATCCACAAGCTAAATAAATTATACAATCAGAACTCCAACTATTCACCACAAGTTCATATCGTCATAAATTAGACTTAACATTCCGAAATTCCAAATAAGAGAGATCTTCTAACACTTTTACACAGTATATCCATTTCGATTCATCGACAACATTTCATTACATACAAAACATACTTATACAACAATATCATAATAACCACCCAGACTTGCCCATAATTCTGAATAGCTATCCACTGCCTCAGCCCAAATCAACATCTCGAAGAGTGATAAGCTGACCTGAAAGATTTATATAACAACGGAGTGAGCCAAAAATGGCTCAGCAAGTGACAAAGCATATTCAGAACAAAAGGAACGGTTTCAAACGAGTAAGGTATCATAATGCAAGGCAGAATACAAGAATTCTCAAGGATACCATCTCAATAGATACCAAATCATACGTATCATGTCATTCAAAACATATTTGATCCATAACGAATGGAGCATAGAGTAATTGGAACATATCAATGGCAGATAGGACATTTCAGAACATATCAGTTCATAGCAAATGGAGCACAGAGTAATTGGAGCATATCAGTAACAAAGGAAACATATCGGAGCTTATCAATGGCAGATAGGACATTTCAGAACATATCAGTTCATAGCAAATGGAGCACAGAGTAATTGGAGCATATCAGTAACAAAGGAAACATATCGGAGCTTATCAATGGCAGATAGGACATTTCAGAACATATCAGTTCATAGCAAATGGAGCACAGAGTAATTAGAGCATATCAATGGCAGATGAAATGTTCCGGAGCATATCAACGACATATGGAACATTTCGAAGCATATTATCAGTGAATGAAGCATTTCAGAGCATAACAAAACAAATATCGTACAGAAGCTCAAACGTCGTCTTTGACGTTGCAAACATATCAATCTTATCCAAAGCATGTACAGAAACACATAACCAAAGCTCTGGATATCATATCAAACATACAGAAGGTGTAGTGGGATCTCAGTCAGAATGTGATTCATCCATTTCTGAATGACCACCTGACAAAAGTCTCCCACGTCTGGGAGCTCCATCCACCCACGTCTAGGTGAAGTCAAAGGGGGCCGGCAGAGCATCGCAGGCTCTAAGCAATATCCCACAAAGCGGGCAAATAAGCGCATACCAGAATATCCCACAAAGCGGGACCCCACAAAGCGGGCAAATCAGCGCATACCCTTTACCATTTCTGGCAAAGGTCCAGACAATCCCACACACTAGAGTACAAAAGGGCAGTTTCAACAATAAGTAGCATATATCGGAAGCACACGCGGAACAACAAAGCGTACATGTGCCTTTACGAGTCAATCCGAAGTAAGCAATAATCTTTCACAAGTATATTCAGATTTGAAGGGAATTGAAAGCAAGGGCACATATGGAATCCAAGCAATCACATATAACTCAATTCAATAAGAAGATTTGATGAATTCAATGTCCAAAGGAATGAAACTGGAATAGGCACATATCAAAAGCAAATGCGGAACAATAGGATATACATGTGCCTATATGAGTCAATACGATATAGCATAAACGTTACACAACAGTTTTCAAGAATGCAATAATTTTAAGGACAAGAGCATACAAGAATTCAAAGCAGTAATATAAAGCTCAATTGAATTAGAAAGCTAAAGGATATCAATTTCCAAAGGAATGAAACCAGAATATGAGAAATCGACCAAAGCTCGATTTCTGGCAGAATACAGAAGGCACATTGAACAAATGATTCAAACTATCAATCGTGCTCCAATTTACTCAGAAATAATCATTGGATTATACTTTCAGAAAAGACAGGCTTCATATGAATTGAACTGTCCAACAGAGAGAGTTACAAATAATTTGGTAAGCAAGTGTCGTAGAACAAAATCTTTGTTGGCAGAATTCATAATGTCAGATTCAACAGATAACTGGGCAGGTGTTTGGATTCCAAATCTTTCAATCCATATATCAAAGAAAGGTCTACGAGTCTAGTTTCCAATGAAATCAGTTTTGAACAAATCAAAGTTTCCACAAAGACTTATAGGCAACTCGAAATCAAAAGGTCAAAATCTCAGAAGTTACACAGATTCGAATCGGTACGTCTAAACAGGAGATATATCAAATGCAAGGCTAGAACAATTCAAAGTTCCTCATATTCAAAGCAAATGTGGAGATAAAATTGGCAGTGAGGAAAGATCAGGATACTTGCAATAAGACATATCAGAGCAATTATAGGAGAAACGATCAGAGAACTTGCAATAAGACATATCAGAGCAATTATAGGAGAAACGAACAGGGAACTTGCAATAGAAAGGATCGAAACAAGCGGGAAACTTGCCTTTCAAAGATTTCGATCCGAAGATCCAAAGAAGGTGCCAGCCCAAATCCTTCTACTTTTCCTTCGTGTCCTCTCTGTTTCGTTTTGTGTTCTCGTTTTCTTCCTTTCTTCGCAACTACACCACGTGTCGAACATCGAGGCACAGTCACCTGCTCTCTCTTACTCTAATTCCTTCTTTTTCTTTCCCAAACGCAGCTGCCACAGCCGCCGCCGCTGCCGCTGCCACAATCGCAGCCCCTTCCACCGCACTATCTTCCTTCCTCCCTTCTCTCGCAGACATAACTGCTGCATACGCAGTCGCTGCCGCTGCGGCCGCAATCCCGTCCGCAGCCTCTTTTTCCCCCTTTCCTTTCTTTTCTTTCCCAGCTGCAACTGCCGCAGTTGCAGTCGCAACCATGGCCGCAGCCTCTTCTTTCTCCCCTGCTCTATTTCCTCTCCTTCTCTTCCAGCTGCAGCTGCCACTGCCACAGCTGCCTCTCCTTCTCCTCTTCCTCTCTTCTTCCCTTTTCCTTTCTCTTCTTCTTCCTTTCCTCCTCTTCTTTCCCAGCTGCACTGCTGCAGTCGCAGCCTCAGCCGCGGCCACAGCCTCTTCTTCCTCCCCTGCTCATCTTCCTCTCCTTCTTCTCTTCCAACTGCAGCTGCCATCGCCGCAGCCGCAGCCCCTTCTTTCCCTTCTCTTCTTCCTCTCCTTCCCTTCTTCCTTTCTCTTCCTCTTTCCCTGCCATAGCTGCAGCTGCCACAGCCGCAGCCGCAGCTACTTCTTTCCCTTCTCCTCTTCCTTCTCCTTCCTTTCTTCTTCTTCTCTTCTTCTCCTTCCTCCCCTTCTTCTTCCCGGCGTCACCCACACCCTCTCCTCTGTTTCCTCTGCAGGGAACAGAGGTATCACAACCTCTTCTCCTGCTTCCTCTTCTTCTTCTCTTCCTCTTCTTCTTCTTCTGCTCTTCGAACGCCCCACACCTCTTCTCTGTTTCCACCTGCAGGAAACAGAGGTGCTGTAGCCCTATCTGCTGCGACCTCTCGCTCCTCTCCCTCTTCCCTCTCTTTTCCCTCTTCCTCTCCTTCTCTTCTTCTCCTCTTCCCGTTTCCTCCCCAACGCCACACACCTCCTCGCTGCAGCCTTGCCGCAGCTATCTTCTTCTTCTTCTTCTTCTCCTTCCTCCCCTTCTTCTTCCCGGCGTCACACACACCCTCTCCTCTGTTTCCTCTGCAGGGAACAGAGGTATCACAACCTCTTCTCCTGCTTCCCCTTCTCCTTCTCTTCCTCTTCTTCTTCTTCTGCTCTTCTCCTACTCGACACCCCACACGTCTCCTCTGTTTCCACCTGCAGGAAACAGAGGTGCTGCAGCCCTAGCTGCTGCCACCTCTCGCTCCACTCCGTCTTCCCTCTCTTTTCCCTCTTCTTCTCCTTCTCTTCTTCTCCTCTTCCCTTTTCCTCCCCAACGCCACACACCTCCTCGCTGCAGCCTTGCCGCAGCTATCCTCCTCTCTTCTTCTTCTTCTTCTTCTTCTTCCCTTTTCATCCTCAACGCCCCGCACATCCTCTCCTCTGTTTCCACCTGCGGGAAACAGAGATGCTGCAGCCCTAGCTGCTGCTGCTGCCTCTCTTTCTCCTCTCCATCTTCCCTCTCTTCTACTTCTTCTTTTCTTCTCTTCTCCCACTTCTTCCTCTTCTTCCTCTCTTCTTTTCCCTCTTCTTCTCTTCTCCCTCTACTTCTCTTCTTCTTCTCCCCACGCCCCACCGCTTCTCTCTGTTTCTCGAAGAAACAGAGAGAGCGTGGGAGGCGGTGGGATAAAACCGAATTTTCGGTTTTCTTTATTTTCTTCTTTTTACAACTTAACAGTTTAGTCCTTGAAATTTCCATATTTACATATAGGTCCTCTGAATTATAAATAAATCTTTATTAATAATTTTCAAAAGCGAGGGATATTACACTCTCCCCTCCTTAAAAGAAAATTTAGTCCTCTAAATTGATCATAGCTCAATCGATGAAAAGATGAGGATTATGATATCTTTATTTCCTCCTCCTGCTCTTAAATAGTTTCATCAATACAATACAATTACATAATTATCCACGAGTGACCGAAATATTCTCCTCCTTGATCCTCAATAGACGGTAACCCGACCTTCAATCAATTTCTAAAAGTACTTGCGCACCCTGCAGTTAATCAAGCAAGTCGTTATTTCAGGAAATACTCATTTTTGATGATCACCTGATTCAATTGTCTATAATCATTACAAAGCCTCAATGTTTCCTCAATCTTTTTAACTAACACCGGAGCATCCCATGATGAAATATTAAGCCAAATAAAATCCTCATTTAATAATCCTTGTAGTTGCTTTTCCAATTCCACTTACTCAAATGATATCTTTCTGTAGAGAGGCTTAGATATTGGGATTGTCCCAAAGACCAAATCAAAAGCAAGATCACATTTGGAGATAATCCAAACAAGTCATCCTGGGATACATTAGGCAAGGAGATAAATAATGTCCAATACTCTCAAAATAAAAGATCGACTGATCAAATATGCAAAAAGTGATCATTGGTTATATACCAATCCATACTGGTATGATAAGAAGATAGCCAATCCACACCAAGTATAATATCATAACTCCAAATCTCTAGGAGAACTAAATCAGCAAAAGTTCAAGTTCTCCAACAAAAATCAAACAAGAGGACCAGATTCAAGTTCGTTATCAAAGAATCTCCAATGATTGTACTTACATATAGCACATAATGTAGTGGTCTAGGTTGAATACCCAAGTGATAGGCAAAATATTCCGAATCAAATCATAGATGGGACCCATGGTCAAACAAATATTTGCATTCTTTCATAAACATGCATAATACCTTTGACCACTAATTCATAAGTTTTAGAATCATATTCAGTGATAGCATACACTCTGACATGGGCTGATGATTTATGAGGCAGTGACACTTTCTTCTTGTTCAAAGGGCAGTCTTTTATTTCATGATCCAACTTTCTACAAGCAAAATAGACTCTAGTCACCCGGAAACACAAACTTGTTTCATAATTTAACCTGCAATTCACACATGATTAAGTCTTTTATGGTGACTTCCCATTTCAAATCCAAATGCCTTGACCCTCTTGTTATTACTTTCTGATTCATTTCCAATCATATTTTTATTGGTAACTTGTCCTTATCATCTTGCCACTGATCCCCAAAAATTCTTTTCATTTTTCCCATTAATGATCAGCCTCTACATCCGATATAAGGTGGCAAAAGAAATCGTTTGATCATCAGAACAATTTTGTACATCGAATATCTTCTCTATTCGTATCATCCATTTTTCTGCCACCAATGAAATTAGGTCCACCATGCTTCTGCTGCGCCACTCTGATTCAATATCCCAAATCAATCCTTTCATTCCTCTTAATTAATCAGATAAATATGAAATAGGAGGACCAAATGTCCTCGTCATCCCAGATTCCTAAAATGCATCAAAGAAAATTTCCACCGATCACTATAGTTCATTAGACCTCAATATATTTTGCACGTCAACATATCAAATATTTCAGTAATCCTCAAACAATGCTCTGATACCACCTCTGTCACGCCCCTCAAATATATCCATGATTTTTAAAAATTTTCATCACAGACCAATCTAGGATCCAAACTAACGTTTGAGGACACTGAAAAACATTCCATCAAATTCACATCCATAAAACCTGTGCATTTTAAAATCATATATCACATCACTCGATAATTCACATTTATGGCAACCCAAGCCAACTTGACAAACATGAACAACATTTATAAATCCACAAGCTAAATAAATTATACAATCAGAACTCCAACTATTCACCACAAGTTCATATCGTCATAAATTAGACTTAACATTCCGAAATTCCAAATAAGAGAGATCTTCTAACACTTTTACACAGTATATCCATTTCGATTCATCGACAACATTTCATTACATACAAAACATACTTATACAACAATATCATAATAACCACCCAGACTTGCCCATAATTCTGAATAGCTATCCACTGCCTCAGCCCAAATCAACATCTCGAAGAGTGACAAGCTGACATGAAAGATTTATATAACAACGGAGTGAGCCAAAAACGGCTCAGCAAGTGACAAAGCATATTCAGAACAAAAGGAACGGTTTCAAACGAGTAAGGTATCATAATGCAAGGCAGAATACAAGAATTCTCAAGGATACCATCTCAATAGATACCAAATCATACGTATCATGTCATTCAAAACATATTTGATCCATAACGAATGGAGCATAGAGTAATTGGAACATATCAATGGCAGATAGGACATTTCAGAACATATCAGTTCATAGCAAATGGAGCACAGAGTAATTGGAGCATATCAGTAACAAAGGAAACATATCGTAGCTTATCAATGGCAGATAGGACATTTCAGAATATATCAGTTCATAGCAAATGGAGCATAGAGTAATTGGAGCATATCAGTAACAAAGGAAACATATCGGAGCTTATCAATGGCAGATAGGACATTTCAGAACATATCAGTTCATAGCAAATGGAGCACAGAGTAATTAGAGCATATCAATGGCAGATGAAATGTTCCGGAGCATATCAACGACATATGGAACATTTCGAAGCATATTATCAGTGAATGAAGCATTTCAGAGCATAACAAAACAAATATCGTACAGAAGCTCAAACGTCGTCTTTGACGTTGCAAACATATCAATCTTATCCAAAGCATGTACAGAAACACATAACCAAAGCTCTGGATATCATATCAAACATACAGAAGGTGTAGTGGGATCTCAGTCAGAATGTGATTCATCCATTTCTGAATGACCACCTGACAAAAGTCTCCCACGTCTGGGAGCTCCATCCACCCACGTCTAGGTGAAGTCAAAGGGGGCCGGCAGAGCATCGCAGGCTCTAAGCAATATCCCACAAAGCGGGCAAATAAGCGCATACCAGAATATCCCACAAAGCGGGACCCCACAAAGCGGGCAAATCAGCGCATACCCTTTACCATTTCTGGCAAAGGTCCAGACAATCCCACACACCAGAGTACAAAAGGGCAGTTTCAACAATAAGTAGCATATATCGGAAGCACACGCGGAACAACAAAGCGTACATGTGCCTTTACGAGTCAATCCGAAGTAAGCAATAATCTTTCACAAGTATATTCAGATTTGAAGGGAATTGAAAGCAAGGGCACATATGGAATCCAAGCAATCACATATAACTCAATTCAATAAGAAGATTTGATGAATTCAATGTCCAAAGGAATGAAACTGGAATAGGCACATATCAAAAGCAAATGCGGAACAATAGGATATACATGTGCCTATATGAGTCAATATGATATAGCATAAACGTTACACAACAGTTTTCAAGAATGCAATAATTTTAAGGACAAGAGCATACAAGAATTCAAAGCAGTAATATAAAGCTCAATTGAATTAGAAAGCTAAAGGATATCAATTTCCAAAGGAATGAAACCAGAATATGAGAAATCGACCAAAGCTCGATTTCTGGCAGAATACAGAAAGCACATTGAACAAATGATTCAAACTATCAATCGTGCTCCAATTTACTCAGAAATAATCATTGGATTATACTTTCAGATAAGACAGACTTCATATGAATTGAACTGTCCAACAGAGAGAGTTACAAATAATTTGGTAAGCAAGTGTCGTAGAACAAAATCTCTGTTGGCATAATTCATAATGTCAGATTCAACAGATAACTGGGCAGGTGTTTGGATTCCAAATCTTTCAATCCATATATCAAAGAAAGGTCTACGAGTCTAGTTTCCAATGAAATCAGTTTTGAACAAATCAGAGTTTCCACAAAGACTTATAGGCAACTCGAAATCAAAAGGTCAAAATCTCAGAAGTTACACAGATTCGAATCGGTACGTCTAAACAGGAGATATATCAAATGCAAGGCTAGAACAATTCAAAGTTCCTCATATTCAAAGCAAATGTGGAGATAAAATTGGCAGTGAGGAAAGATCAGGATACTTGCAATAAGACATATCAGAGCAATTATAGGAGAAACGATCAGAGAACTTGCAATAAGACATATCAGAGCAATTATAGGAGAAACGAACAGGGAACTTGCAATAGAAAGGATCGAAACAAGCGGGAAACTTACCTTTCAAAGATTTCGATCCGAAGATCCAAAGAAGGTGCCAGCCCAAATCCTTCTACTTTTCCTTCGTGTCCTCTCTCTGTTTCATTTTGTGTTCTCGTTTTCTTCCTTTCTTCGCAACTACACCACGTGTCGAACATCGAGGCACAGTCACCTGCTCTCTCTTACTCTCATTCCTTCTTTTTCTTTCCCAAACGCAGCTGCTACAGCCGCCGCCGCTGCCGCTGCCACAATCGCAGCCCCTTCCACCGCACTATCTTCCTTCCTCCCTTCTCTCGCAGACATAACTGCTGCATACGCAGTCGCTGCCGCTGCGGCCGCAATCCCGTCCGCAGCCCCTTTTTCCCCCTTTCCTTTCTTTTCTTTCCCAGCTGCAACTGCCGCAGTTGCAGTCGCAACCATGGCCGCAGCCTCTTCTTTCTCCCCTGCTCTATTTCCTCTCCTTCTCTTCCAGCTGCAGCTGCCACTGCCACAGCTGCCTCTCCTTCTCCTCTTCCTCTCTTCTTCCCTTTTCCTTTCTCTTCTTCTTCCTTTCCTCCTCTTCTTTCCCAGCTGCACTGCTGCAGTCGCAGCCTCAGCCGCGGCCACAGCCTCTTCTTCCTCCCCTGCTCATCTTCCTCTCCTTCTTCTCTTCCAACTGCAGCTGCCATCGCCGCAGCCGCAGCCCCTTCTTTCCCTTCTCTTCTTCCTCTCCTTCCCTTCTTCCTTTCTCTTCCTCTTTCCCTGCCATAGCTGCAGCTGCCACAGCCGCAGCCGCAGCTACTTCTTTCCCTTCTCCTCTTCCTTCTCCTTCCTTTCTTCTTCTTCTCTTCTTCTCCTTCCTCCCCTTCTTCTTCCCGGCGTCACCCACACCCTCTCCTCTGTTTCCTCTGCAGGGAACAGAGGTATCACAACCTCTTCTCCTGCTTCCTCTTCTTCTTCTCTTCCTCTTCTTCTTCTTCTGCTCTTCGAACGCCCCACACCTCTTCTCTGTTTCCACCTGCAGGAAACAGAGGTGCTGCAGCCCTATCTGCTGCCACCTCTCGCTCCTCTCCCTCTTCCCTCTCTTTTCCCTCTTCCTCTCCTTCTCTTCTTCTCCTCTTCCCTTTTCCTCCCCAACGCCACACACCTCCTCGCTGCAGCCTTGCCGCAGCTATCTTCTTCTTCTTCTTCTTCTCCTTCCTCCCCTTCTTCTTCCCGGCGTCACACACACCCTCTCCTCTGTTTCCTCTGCAGGGAACAGAGGTATCACAACCTCTTCTCCTGCTTCCCCTTCTCCTTCTCTTCCTCTTCTTCTTCTTCTGCTCTTCTCCTACTCGACACCCCACACGTCTCCTCTGTTTCCACCTGCAGGAAACAGAGGTGCTGCAGCCCTAGCTGCTGCCACCTCTCGCTCCACTCCGTCTTCCCTCTCTTTTCCCTCTTCTTCTCCTTCTCTTCTTCTCCTCTTCCCTTTTCCTCCCCAACGCCACACACCTCCTCGCTGCAGCCTTGCCGCAGCTATCCTCCTCTCTTCTTCTTCTTCTTCTTCTTCTTCTTCTTCTTCTTCCCTTTTCATCCTCAACGCCCCGCACATCCTCTCCTCTGTTTCCACCTGCGGGAAACAGAGATGCTGCAGCCCTGGCTGCTGCTGCTGCCTCTCTTTCTCCTCTCCATCTTCCCTCTCTTCTACTTCTTCTTTTCTTCTCTTCTCCCACTTCTTCCTCTTCTTCCTCTCTTCTTTTCCCTCTTCTTCTCTTCTCCCTCTACTTCTCTTCTTCTTCTCCCCACGCCCCACCGCTTCTCTCTCTGTTTCTAGCGTGGGAGGCGGTGGGATAAAACCGAATTTTCGGTTTTCTTTATTTTCTTCTTTTTACAACTTAACAGTTTAGTCCTTGAAATTTCCATATTTACATATAGGTCCTCTGAATTATAAATAAATCTTTATTAATAATTTTCAAAAGCGAGGGATATTACATAGGCGGTGCCACCGCCTAGCCAAATCAGCTCACTGGTTGAGCTCCAAACTTGGCCCAAACCAGTCCGAACTCGGGCCCAATTAGCCCCTACTTGGGTTATAGGATTAACACCTAATCCTAACTCTAATTAACATGATAACTACGAATTTAAAGACATTTTATAAGCTATTACAAAGTCCGTAAGTCAAGACTTCTTCCGGCGAGCTTTCGGCGAACTTCCGACGGTCTTCCGATAAACTCTCGGAAACCATTCTGCGGACTCCCAACAAGCTCCTAGACTTCACGATTTGATCTTGGCGAGTTCCAACGAGCTTCTTCGGAAAGCTCCGATCATTCTCGGTGAGCTCCGCGAACTTCCAACGAACCTTCCAGCGAGCTTCCGAAAAACCCTTTGGCAAGCTCCCTACTCATTCTTGGCTAGTTTCGGCAGCATTCCCGACGAACCTTCGGACTTCCGTCGAACTCTCGAACTCGCAATGAATCCTTCGTGCTTGACTCCGACACTTTGTTTTGCTTTATGTCTTCATCGTTATCGTAGTTAATCCTGCACACACAAGCAAAAACTCTACTCCGATCTAGACAATTATTATAAAGCGAATTGACATTCTGTTGCCCGGCACGTCATTGGTTGGCGCTTCGTCCGATTCTTCGGCGCATCATCCTCTCTTGCGGCTTGTTGCCCAATCAGCGGTTGACCTTCGCAACGCCGATATCCTTGGCACAGTTTCGCTCTCCTTGGCTCGATGCCCGACGTTCGAAGCGTTCAGCCATCCAATATCCTAACGTGATCTCTTCCAGCGCAACATCAATTCCTCCTGCGTCAACTGTCTAAACCTGATCGAGTAGACCTGCATCACTCAAAATACAGTTAAACATCTAAACACAATCAATTAGTTTCATCATCAAAATCTGAGATTCAACAATCTCCCCCTTTTTGATGATGACAACTAATTGATGACTAACGGAGTTAACCTTAACTCCCGGAGTTTAAACAAACTCCCCCTATCAATATGCCATATTGATAGAACCTTGAATTCAAACAGAATTCAAGTCATTGCAATATTCATCATGAATACTTGCAACACATCATCATGAACATATGCATAAAACTTATGCATCATATGTCATGTCATCAACATACTTCTCCCCCTTTGTCATCAACAAAAAGGAGAAGTACCACAATCAAGTGTTTGTTATATGGGTTCAACTTATTGCATGAAAAACATAATATCAAGTTTTATCATCATGCAATCTAACGATTAAAGATGTGTAAGTTTAACATGCTTGGTCTTCTTGAGATAGCTATTGATTGCTTCTCTTTAGACTACTAGCTAGCAGTTTTCACGATATGCAAGTTGCAAGCTAGCAAATTTTTGCTTCCTTTGCAATGTTTGAGCTAGCAATTTTGCTTATGTAGCAAGTTAGCATATTTTGCATTTTGAGATAGCAACTATTGGTTTCTCTTTAGACTATAAGATAGCAATTTTTACACTATGCAAGTTTTACTACATACAAGCTAGCAAAAAAAAAAAAATTACGAAAGCAAATACAAGATAGCTTTCTTGTGTAAGCTCATGATTCTTGCTTCTTATTGCAATGTGCAAGTTGCAAGTTTTGCTTCTTTTGTAATGTGTAAGTTTTCAAATTTTGCATCTTGAGCGAGCAATATTTCTCCCCCTTTGTCATTGTAAAAAAGAAAAGAATAATACAGTTTTGTTGTTCTTTTTCCTTTTACAACGATTTCAAAATCATGACAAAGGATGAATAATCAAGTTATGAATGTCAAGACAATTTTTCATCATGAATATTTTATCATTGCATGCATCATTATCATAAGTTGAAGTATTACATGCATATTTTCGAAAACCTTATATTTCATTCATGCACGATATTGAATAAATCGATCGACATTATGAGGATATCATACATGATACTAAAATTTTTAACTATTTATCAATATTTTGATCATGGTACCAAACAATCATCATTTAGAGCATTCATGATACAAAACATTAAATCAACATTTATCATTTTAGCAACAACTCATAGCATTTTAAATCATGATTTACATCATATGCAATACATCATATGCAATACATAACATCAAAATTAGAAAGCATAAGTATTGCATGCATCATTGTAAATCATAAATGTTTCATGATGGTATAAATTTTGTCAAATTATATCCTACCATGCATGATCAAAACTTCTCCCCGTTTTATCATTGAAAACAAGAAAGAAGTAGGGAAGAGCATAACATTTGTGTAAAATATTTCAATCATTTCAAGGCATTTATATCATAGATATAAAGAAATCATATCATCAAAGATAAGACCATTTGAATACTAAAAGACATGATTCATTTTATCAAATCCCTTCCTTTTATAAATAACAAAAATTGTAGGTGTACAAAGAAGAGATTGTGATTAAAAAAGAATCTCAAGTAGTAAATCCAAGAAATCAAGATCATAATTTAAATACAACCTCATTCAAATTCAAATCATCAAATTCATCAAAATCTCAACATTACTTTCAAGAGATTCAAAATGGTATACATAGATTTATCATAATAATCATCAAGATCAATAAGATAGAGAAAATTAAATTTTCAAGGAAAAAATATTTTTCTCTTTTTAGTTGTTTCAATTCATATGATTTTATTTCATTTATGCCAAATAAAAACATGTATCATGTTTAAAACCGAAAGTGTAAGATTTATTACAACAAAGATCAATAAGGCACTTCCATTATAGTAAAAATCAATAATCCATAAATCGCAAGATTCATCATGTATAATTTTAAAATTTATTAAGCATGATCATTATGCATGACACTAAAACATGGTTTCAAAATGTTTTATATTTTCATTGCACAATTTAATCATTATGCATCATCATATTTTCAAATTCGAACATGCACAATTTCAAAACTATATCTTTTATTTTTCATGCATGATACAAATAACTCAATCATCAATATCGGCATATCATACATGATATTCAAGCATTCATGATAAATCATTTTGGCAACATGATCATAGCTATTCAAATGATAGTATCTAAATGTCAAAATTCTTTACATCCTATCATGCATGATCATTAACTTCTTATTTGAATTTCATGCATTATTTTGTTTCATCACATAAGGAATATCAAGAAGAGTTATTGGGTGATGAGATAAATATTTCATGAGTACAAGGAATTGCATGAAAATCATATCATGAAAAGATAATAATAGAAGACACATTTTGTTTTGAAAAATCTCCTCTTAAATAATCAAGAAAAAATCTTAGGAGATCATGATATAGATAAAATTCATTCAATCTTAGAATAAGATATTAATTCAAGCATATAAAATTTCTCAATTCATTATGAATCATAAAAAGAATTGTGGTTCCGAAATATCACGATTCATTTAGAAAAATTTTCTCTTTAGTGCACGATAAGAAGAAATATAGCAATGATACCAATCATAATTCATTTGGATAATAGATGCTAAAAAGGAACATTGAGGATACAAGATCTTGATTTTTATAGAGTAAATCTCAAGTTATAAATCTCAAAAAATCAAGATAAAGCTCATTCAAATTAAAATCATCAAATCAAAATCATTTTCAAGATATTCATAAAAAGATGATAAAATAGATTCATTAAACCAAGAATTTTCAAGAAAAATACTTTTATCTATTTAGTTGTTTCATATAAGTATGCCTTTGTCCTTTTTGTTTCCGAAGGTGACGTACCCTTCTTCTTTGCTAGTGAGCATAGAGAAATGAGATGGATCTCCAGTCATATGTCTTGAGCATCCACTATCGAGATACCATCTCTTGCTCCTAGCTTGTGGGTTTGTCTACAAAAGAGGATGATTTTTAGGTACCCATTTGATTTTGGGTGCCTCAAAAATTGACCCACTAACCTTGTTATTTATTTTTGAATCCTTTATAGTTCCTTTAGGAACCCATATTAATTTTTGTGAACTAATTTTCCTAAATGGACATTTGTAGGCAATATGTCCGGATTTGCAACAGAAGTTGCATTTCATATAAGAGGAAACATGTAATGTAGGTCCTTTTATGAAAGTGGTAGGATTTTGATGTAATCCTTTTACAAATCCAATTCCATTTCTATTTGCGATGTGACCCTTGTGTGCAAGGATCATATCTAATCCTTTGCTACCAACCTTAAACTTGTTTAAGGTTTCCTTAAGAAGCAAATTTTCATTTTTTATTGCTTCTAAATGCTCACACTTAGAGCATGGAGGAGTTTGAAGACTATCAAACTTATCTTGTAGCAAAGCATGCTCTTTCTTTAAGATACATAACTTCTTGCTAACAGTTCTACATTCATCAAATAATTCATGAAAAGCGATAGAGAGTTCTTCAAAAGATAAATCTTCATTAAATAAATCACATACCTCTTCTTCTAAAGCCATTAGCGCGTAATGAGCAACTTGCTCGGTGTTGGACTCCTCTTCTTCGGACGCGCTTGAATCATCCCATGTTGCCTTGAGCGCCTTCTTCTTTGATGTCCTCTTTTTAGCTTGAGGACAATCGTTCTTGTAGTGTCCCGGTTTTTTGCATTCATAGCAAATCACTTGGTCCTTCTTTTGTTCAAATTTATTTTTTATATTATTTTTAAGTTTGTTCTTTCTTAAATATTTTTTCAATTTTTGAGTCAAAAGTGCAATGTCATTGTCACTGTCCTCATCACTTGATGTTCCTTTCAAGTGGTCTTCTTGTGATTTGAGTGTCATATCCTTCCTGTTCTTTGGAAGGGGGTTCTCGAGCTCGTCATGAGCTTGACATGTCATTTCGTAGGTCATTAGAGACCCAATGAGTTCTTCAAGAGGGAATGCTTTAAGGTCTTTGGCCTCTTGAATGGCCGTAACTTTTGGATCCCAACTTTTAGGGAGGGATCTTAAGATTTTAGTTACTAGTTCAAAGTTAGTAAAATCTTTACCAAGAGCTTTGAGTCCATTGATGACATCCGTAAACCGGGTGTACATGTCTCCGATGGACTCACTTGGTTTCATTCGGAAAAGTTCGTAAGAGTGCACAAGGATGTTGATTTTGGACTCTTTCACTCGGCTAGTGCCTTCATGAGTGACCTCAAGAGTTCTCCAAATATCAAAAGCCGAATCACACATTGAAACACGATTAAATTCGTTTTTGTCTAATGCACAAAACAAGGCATTCATAGCCTTTGCATTTAAAGCAAAAACCTTCTTCTCCGATTCATTCCATTCGCTCATCGGAAGAGAAGATTTTTGAAATCCATTCTCGACAATAGACCAAAGCTCAAAGTCCATAGAAATGAGGAAGATTCTCATGCGAGTCTTCCAATATGTGTAATCCGACCCATTAAACAAAGGTGGTCATGCAATAGAGTGGCCCTCTTGCATGCCGGAGTAAGCCATCTCTCTTGGGTATTAAACCAAATATAAGAGATAACCTCGCTCTGATACCACTTGTTAGGATCGGAGCGGCACTAAGAGGGGAGGGGGGGGTGAATTAGTGTAGCGGATTAAAACTTCGATTTTAACAAAATCTTTCGTACGATAAGAACGGAACTTGAAAAGTTTAACTTGAAAGCGTATTCTTAAAGTTGCGCAGCAAGGGTAATAAGGAACTAAAGCAGTAAGAAGATTTGCAGTAATGTAAATGACAATAATAAAATGTAAACCAGAGATTACGCCGATTTTTAGAGTGGTTCGGTCAAATGACCTACTCCACTTGCGATGCCCCTCTTCGATGAGGCTCCCACCTTCCACTAGCAAATCTCTTGAAATGGAAGGGTAAACACCCCTCTTACAACCTTTTACAAGCAGTTCAACCTCTTACAAATTTTCAATAAGAAAGAAGGAGGAGAACTCTCTAGCAAATTGAAAACAAGACTTGCTAAGACTTTCTAAGACTTTTCTCTCAATCAAAATGCTTCTAAAAAGTTCTTCTCTCAGTTGAGATTAGAGGGGTATTTATAGGCCTCAAGAGGATTCAAATTTTAGGCTCCAAAATTTGAATTCTCTTAGGGTTCCCGGTGCTGGAGGTGCCACCGCCCAGCCAGGCGGTGCCACCACCCAGCGCTCTGGTGCTGGACGGTGCAACCGCCCAGCCAAGAGGTGTCACCGCCTAGCTCTCGGGTGCTAGGCGGTGCCACCGCCAGTCTAGGCGGTGCCACCGCCTAGGCCAAATCAGCTCACTGGTTGAGCTCCAAACTTGGCCCAAACCAGTCCGAACTCGGGCCCAATTAGCCCCTACTTGGGTTATAGGATTAACACCTAATCCTAACTCTAATTAACATGATAACTACGAATTTAAAGACATTTTATAAGCTATTACAAAGTCCGTAAGTCAAGACTTCTTCCGGCGAGCTTTCGGCGAACTTCCGACGGTCTTCCGATAAACTCTCGGAAACCATTCTGCGGACTCCCGACAAGCTCCTAGACTTCACGATTTGATCTTGGCGAGTTCCAACGAGCTTCTTCGGAAAGCTCCGATCATTCTCGGTGAGCTCCGCGAACTTCCAACGAACCTTCCGGCGAGCTTCCGAAAAACCCTTCGGCAAGCTCCCTATTCATTCTTGGCTAGTTTCGGCAGCATTCCCGACGAACCTTCGGACTTCCGTCGAACTCTCGAACTCGCAATGAATCCTTCGTGCTTGACTCTAACACTTTGTTTTGCTTTATGTCTTCGTCGTTATCGTAGTTAATCCTGCACACACAAGCAAAAACTCTACTCCGATCTAGACAATTATTATAAAGCGAATTGACATTCTGTTGCCCGGCACGTCATTGGTTGGTGCTTCGTCCGATTCTTCTGCGCATCATCCTCTCTTGCGGCTTATTGCCCAATCAGCGGTTGACCTCCGCAACGCCGATATCCTTGGCATAGTTTCGCTCTCCTTGGCCCGATGCCCGACGTTCGAAGCGTTCAGCCATCCAATATCCTAACGTGATCTCTTCCAGCGCAACATCAATTCCTCCTGCGTCAACTGTCTAAACCTGATCGAGTAGACCTGCATCACTCAAAATACAGTTAAACATCTAAACACAATCAATTAGTTTCATCATCAAAATCTGAGATTCAACACTGTGCTCATCTTGAGTTTGGTGCCTTGTAACTAAAATAACTCGGTCCAAAATTTACTAGTGAAGATCCTGTCACGATCACTTACGATGAACCTTGGCATCCCATGCAGTTTAACAATATTTTCTATGAAAATCTGGGCAATACTAGCAGCAGTGTAGGGATTTCTCACAGCACAAAAATGAGCATATTTCGTAAGTCGATCACCCACCACGAGAATCTTGCTTTTACATTTGGAAGATGTCAGCCCTTCAATGAAGTCCATGGAGATATCAGTCCACACTGAGTCTGGTATGGGTAGTGGTTGTAGCTTCCCTGGATTTGCCACAGTTTCACCCTTGTGCGATTGACATACATCACATTGTGCCATATATTCAGCAATAATTTTTTTCATCCCTCTCCAATAAAAATTTTGCTTCACTCTTTTGTAGGTTCTTAGGAATCCAGAGTAGCCTGCTGAAGGTATGGAGTGCATTTCATGCAAGATGATTGCTATGCAAGGGGAGTCAGGTATAAGCACAATGCGACCTTTGTAGCGTAGATCCCTCGAATCCCAGGTGTAGTGGGCTATTGCACTTGGATCCTCCTCTAATTTTTTTATGATCTTGCTGATCTCTAGATCCTTCTTCCATTCTTCCCTAATGTCCTCGAGGAGACCGGTGGTAGGAAGGGAGATGGCTGAAACCTTAGCTTGTTCAGGTAGCCGTGAGAGTGCATCTGCAACAACATTTTCTTTCCCCTTTTTGTAAATAATTTCATAATCAAATCCAAGAAGTTTGGTTACCCATTTTTGCTGCTCAGGGGATGATATCTTTTGCTCCAAAAAGTACTTGAGGCTTTTATGGTCAGTTTTAATTTGAAATCGCCGACCGATCAGGTAGGGTCTCCACCTCGTTACTGCATGTACAATGGCAAGCATCTCCTTATCATATACTGACATGTTTTGATGGGTGAGAGATAATGCCTTGCTAGTGTATGCGAGTGGTCATCCATTTTGCATGAGAACGACTCCAATTCTGACTCCAGATGCATCGGCCTCAATGATGAAGGGTCTATTGAAATCTGGTAGCGCAAGCACCGGCGTCGTTGTCATGGCTGCTTTAAGTTTGTCGAAGGCAGCAGAGGCTTTGTCCGACTATTGGAAAGCATCTTTTTTCAGTAAAGAAGTGAGTGGTGCACTGATCTTCCCATAGTCCTTAACAAATTTTCGGTAGTAGCCCGTTAGTCCAAGGAACCCCCATAGTAATTTCACGTTTGTAGGTTTCGGCTAGCCTTGCATTGCCTCAATTTTTGTTGGGTCTACCGCCACTCCTCCTTCTGATATTATATGCCCAAGGTACTCTACTTTTTGCTGGAGAAAGCTGCACTTTGGTTGCTTAACAAAAAGAGTATTCTCCCGAAGGATCGTCAAAACAATTCGTAAATGCTAAAAGTGAGTTTCAAGAGAAGGGCTGTAAACGAGAATATCATCGAAAAATACCAGTACAAATTTACGAAGAAAGCTCCGAAAAATATCGTTCATGAGACTTTGAAAGGTTGAAGGAGCATTAGCGAGTCCAAAAGGCATTACCAAGAATTCATAATGGCCATAATGTGTGCGAAATGCAGTTTTTGGAATGTCATCGTCACATACCCGAATTTGGTGGTAACTGGATCGGAGGTCCAACTTCGTGAAGACTCGAGCTCCTTTCAATTCATCAAGAAGTTCATCCACTACTGGTATTGGGTACTTGTCCTTGACGGTGATGTCATTTAAAGCTCGGTAGTCGATGCACATCCGCCAAGTTCCGTCCTTCTTGCGTACAAGTAGCACCGGTGAGGAATAGGGGCTGCAACTTGGCCGAATCACCCCTGTTTCAAGCATCTCCTTTACGATATTTTCAATTTCATCTTTCTGGAGGTGAGGATATCGGTACGGTCGAGTGTTCGCTGGTGGCTTGCCCAGAAGGATTGGAATTCGATGGTCATGTTGTCGAGAAGGAGGAAGACCGCGCGGTTCAACAAATATGTCGACAAATTCAGTAAGTAATTGGGCAAGATTTTGATCTTCAATTTCTATTTTCTTCTCTTCTGGTTGTGGCTAGAGATGCATCAAAAAGCCACCATTTACCTTGTGCAAAACTTTCTCCATTCGTTGGGTCGAAACAGTGGTAACGTTGCTTCCGCGCTTCCCGCGTAGGATGATCTGTTTGCCCTTACAGTAGAATTTCATAATTAATTTAGAAAAGTTCCAAGAGACATCACCTAGTGTAGTCAGCCATTCTATACCAAGCACTGCCTCATAGTCATCGATTGGTAGGAGGAAGAAATCGGTGATAATTTCTTGGTCTTGCAGTAATAGTTTCACCTGCGGGCATCTTTGGTCGCACTTTAGGATTCTGCCGTCGGCAACCTTTACATCGAACTTGCTGCAACCTTCAATATGCAGTGCCATCCGAGTAGCAACCTTACTATTCAGGAAGTTATTAGTGCTACCCGTGTCGATGAGAACAGTGATCGGCTGTTGTTTGAGAAGGCCTCCAACTTTCATCGTTTGCGGATTTGAGTAGCCGGCTAGTGCGTGTACCGTAATGTCGGTCGGCTGTGGCTCTTCTTCCATATCTTCTTCTTCATGTTTAAGGCTCTCTTCTAGATGTTCAATGACCTCTTCTTCTACTGGTTCAATCATAAGAAGTCTACCTTTTTTACAACGATGCTCGCGGCTCCACGGCTCGTTGCAATGCCAACATAACCCCTTCGCAGATCGCTCCCGAAGTTCTTCTCTTGTTAACCTTTTCGGTGCAGGGACTCGATTGATAGTAGGGGGGGTGAGGGCTTTAGTATTGTAGGTCGTGGAGTGATCCTAGTCCTCCGGGCTTCATGGTTCAATCGCTCCTCTTGAAGTCGTGCGAAAGAGATGGCTGCCATATGCGTGTATGGTTGTCGCGCCTTAACTTCTCCCCGGATCTCCGGCTTTAAGCCCTCAATAAAGGTCCCCAATAGTTGTTTTTCAGACCAATCACGAGTTTGATTAGATAATCTTTCAAACCTGGTTTGGTACTCCTGAATTGTGGAGGTTTGTCGGATCTTTGCTAGTTGTCCGTCAATGTTCTTGTAATAAGTTGGTCTGAAGCGGATCAGTAGTTCTTCTTTGAATTGTCACCATGAAAGGGCTCCATAAGTGTGTTCAAACCAGTCAAACTATTGTATGGCATCCCCTTCAAGATGTATAGCTACAATTTCCACCATGGATGCATCCGCAGTTTTATGGTACCGAAAATATCTCTCTGCGCACGAGATCCAACCAATTGGGTCTCCTTCTTCCCATCTAGGGAAGTCCACTCTCATGCGCGAATAGTTGGGGTCGATCATAGAACCTCCCCTCTCTTGGAAGTCATCTCTTTGGGCATGATTTGATTGGTTAGAGCTCTCTCCTTGATGTGATTTCTTCGGGCTTGGTGGTCGGCCCAAACTGAATTCGATAAGGAGAGTCCGAATCTTAACCTCCTTGATGTGCCTCAAAGGCTTCAAATTTAGCATTGATTGCCTCCTCAGATGCCATAGTATATGACTCCAAATCTATGATGTTAAGATCTCTCTTTTGTTGACGGGTTAAAGGCATGTATAGGTTTGATAGAAATCAGTGAAAGTTTGCTGCAGAACTGTGTTGTCTTGTAAGAGCAGAATTTCGTCGAAGAAATAGCGGTTTCTCGACGAAATCTCCACAAAAAATTTGAGAGACTTGAGGAGGGAATTGACAGCAATATCTCAGTTTATATGATAGCAAGGATGTCCAATTTAATCAAGAAAATTTCGGCAGTAACTGTAAGAAAATTGGTGTAAGTTGCGATAGCAGAATTCTCGTCGAAAAATTTCAGCAACTTACGATGAAATTTGGAGCAATATAGGAACGAAAATTTTTTTTTTTTTGGATTTTCGAATAGGGATAACTAAATTGCAGCAGTAGTAAGGTAGGAAACCAGAACCTGTTGCAATTCACAGGGAGATCAAAGGATGATCTGCGGTGGTGGAGATGACGGTGGAATTTGGCGACGATCTTTTAAGCAATTGTGGGAATTGCTTTGGACGGTTGTGGAGGGTTGATGGATGGCAGTGGAAGGGCAGCGAGATGCCAAGAACGCTGCTCTGATACCAGGTGTTAGAATCCTTGCAGATTCTAAACTTGGGGTTGATCTCTTTAGGGGATCGGCCTCCTTGGAACTCTATAGGGGTTCCTCCCTCCAAGCTGCTGCTCAAAGACTGCAGAAAAGATTCATCTATTGCTATGAAAAGAGGAGGAATACATGGCTATTTATAGGGCTTCTAAACCCTAACTCCTAATAGGACTCCTACTTAAAACTCTTATTTCTAACCAACTCCTAATAGGACTCCTACTCAAGACTCCTATTCCCTTACAACTCCTAATTCTTCTCTAAGAAAAAACCTCTTACATAAATGTCCCTCTCAATTAGGACTCTCCTAGCTAGAGTCCTAACAGAATGTCCCTCTCAATTAGGACTCTCCTAGCTAGAGTCCTAACAGAATGTCCCTCTCAATTAGGACTCTCCTAGCTAGAGTCCTAACAGATGGCTGACATTTTGCTCCGCTGACGACGGTCGCCACGCCACGCAAGAACAACCCAAAAACAGGCCAAAACAGCCCAAAAATGGGCCAAAACAGGCCATTTTTGGTTGAGCGAGCGAGCGACGAGCGGTGGACAGCGAGCGAAGCGTGAGGCAGCACCGTCCCTGCTATACGAAAGCCCCATCCAGCCCTGTGCCACCCGGGGGGTTCTAGGGTGCTGAGATGGCTAACATTTTGCTCCGCTCATGACGGTCACCGCGCCATGCAAGAACAGCCCAAAAACAGGCCAAAACAGCCCAAAAACGAGCCAAAACTGGCCAATTTTGGTTGCGCGACCGAGCGGCGAGCGGCAGACAGTGAGCGAAGCGAGAGGCAGCACCTTCCCTGCTATACGAAAGCCCCATCAAGCCCTGTGCCACCCGGGGGGTTCCAAGGTGCTGAGATGGCTGACGTTTTGCTCCGCTCATGGCGGTCGCCGCGCCACACAAGAACAACCCAAAAACAGGCCAAAATGGCCCAAAAACGGGCCAAAACTGGCCATTTTTGGCTGCGCGACCGAGCGACGAGCGGCAGACAGCGAGCGAAGTGAGAAGCAGCACCGTCCCTGCTATACGAAAGCCCCATCTAGCAAAGAACAGCCCAAAAGGGGGCCAAAACGGGGCAAGAAGGGGCAAAAAGGGGGCAAAATTTGGCCATCTTTGGCCGAGCGGCAGAGAGCAAGCGAGCGAAGTGTGGGGGCAGGGCAGCACCTTCCCTGTTATCCGAATGCACCATCTCGCCCTGTGTTGTTATCTGAAGGCCCCATCAAGCACGCGAAAAGGGCGTAACATGCCAAAACTAGACATTTTGTCATCGAACGAAGTATGCAGACGGGTCAGGAGCCTTGGTTGGGGTCATTGTATTGTCTGAACCCAAACCCAACTGTATACAGGTGAGGTGAGGTGACGTTTTGGTGAGGTGAGGTGAGCTGCGAGGCTGGTGAAGAAGCAAGCGAGGGCATTGAGGCCAAGGTTATTGGTTTGGTGCTTGCAGCTACTGCAAGCAACAATGGTATGGTATGACCGTGGGGATTACAGACCGAAAATCTCTCGCACGTGTCCACATGAGACAACCTTTATTTACAAGCCTAAAGAGGCCACGAACCCAACTAAAATGGGACTATTAAGCCTTCGGCCGCCCCTCTACATGTTGTATAAGGCATAAACATGCCAAAAGACACGGACATATATAAGCATTACATCAAACATCCTGTTTCGAAGTTTGTCCGTGACATTCTCCCCCACTTATTCCTTCGACGTCCTCGTTGAAGCCTTTCTCGACACTGCAACTCCTCGCCTTTGCTGAGTCTTCAATCTTCTGCTCCAGCTATAATGCGCCTCTTGACACCCAGCTGCTCTCCGCTGCTGTTTTTTTTTTTTTTGAGTAGTCGAACCTTTGATCCGCCATGCTGCTTCAACTCACCAATGACTCTGACTCTGGTGTGGGGTTGGCTGAGTTGTGTTGATCTTTGTTGATTCCTGCGGATCCCCCAGATGAAGGAAAAGACCATCCTTACTGCGCTAGTTTCTCAAATTCCTCATGCTGCTTGAACTGGGTGGATGCTTGTTGGAGCTTTAACGAGCATCGTCTCGCAAACTTCTGAAGTTTTGGGTCCTTCCTCCATAAAATTTGCTCATTGACTCTTCTTTCTCTTAGTTGTCACATCCAAGTAGGTTCACATCACTTCCGCTTTCGATTGGCATTTCATTGGAAAATGAAGCGGACAATCTACTCTCAGTAGCACTGATCACCGTTGGTGATGATTTGACAACCATTGTCTTCTATTATCTTCGAAGGGTCTTTGAACTTGTGCAGAGCTCCTCTGCTGGATAGGTAAGAGAATTGGGGTACTCGGTTTCGCTCATTCTCTTAAGAGTTGAGAAGGCAAAGGTTACTTGACTTCGCCCGCCTCCTCAAGGTTGTACTCCATGCATCAAGCTGGTTACTAGCTTTCGCCTACTCTTTGCTCACACTTCTGAAGCACTTGAAGTGTTTGCACTCCTTGCGTTGAGTTAGTTACTGTGATTCACCTTCTCAATGCCATCGAACTTCTGGAATGCAGGAAGTTTTCACCCCAACTTGGAGTAATTCTCTCATAGGTTTGGTCGCCTCGGGATTGTACCGTCTTCTCCATCAACCCTACCACCTACTCCACTGAGTAGCAAAGGTACAACACCACGTACTGCCTGCTTTGTTCCTTGGTTATGCACTCTTGCATGACCCGAAGTCCTTCACTTTCGGCTATCTTGATGAGAAGCTCCTTGACACCGGTCTTACGAAGTTCCTCGGCCTCTGCCCTTCAGCCTTGTCTTGGTACTTGGAGATTGCCTTTGCATGCTCCACCTCCTCGGCCCCTTTCATGACCAAGCGCTCTCCCTCCATGAGAGCAAGGGATCAATGACTTTCACGGAAGTCCCACCTTCGGTACCATGGCGCTACCATGCCCATGGCCCTACTATCTGTCGCCTCGCATCTGCATCCCTTTTCTTCACGATCAATAGATATGTCTCCGTGGCACTCCTCTGAGTCCACCTCCATTCTAACTGATGCTTGATTTTGGGTAGTTAAGTCCCTCTGGACTCGTTGTCGCTTCCTCACCCCTTTCGACACCCTGCTTCAACACCTTTGTGTTCTCCAAGCAGCTCCCTCTGGTCGATGGAAAGACAGACTGCAACTCCCATGCATGACCTCTGCCATCGCATTATAAGGTTTGCACCGATTCTGCTCTCCCTAGCTTCCTTGGTAGCAACGTTCGCTTACTCGACCTTGTCCTCTGACTTGTCGGGCTCCCTTAAGCGAATATGAGCTCTGAAGTAGTCCAACTCTCCAGCTACTTCGATCATACCTCTGCATAATCAAGTCCCTCCCATGGAACTCACTGGTACTTGCATTCGAACTTTTCCCTTGGTGGAACACAGCCCCCCATATGCTGATGACCAAGGTTTTCATCCGATGCAAAATTCGATGCACGCCCGGAAGACTCGCCTCTGTGGTACCATGGCCTTCACTCCTTGAATCCATAGCCCTTCTTGC
The DNA here is from genome assembly GCF_036884655.1 of Musa acuminata AAA Group. Lineage (NCBI taxonomy): Eukaryota > Viridiplantae > Streptophyta > Magnoliopsida > Zingiberales > Musaceae > Musa > Musa acuminata. Next base: position 7,015,020 of record NW_027021348.1, on the reverse strand, counting down.
CATCATGTTGTTCACCGAAGTGGAGCTTCCAGTAGCTCCCGATCATACCTCCATATGATCTAATCCCTCACAGGACTAGGTCGTGTGTATCGCATTGCCACGAATTGTTCCACCACGATCCGCTGCACCATGTCGCCTCCTGGTGACATCTCCATTGCATTCTGATTCTTGTGGAATAAACTCGAATTGTGAACCCTCCATGTGTGGCCTCTTCCAATACATCGCAGGGTCTCTTCCACCTTCGATTTTGTTCGCTCCTTTGGCAATCGACCTTCATCCACCCACTCTTGGATCACACCTAGATGAAGCACCGCTCTAGGATAGTCCGTCGCCTAGTAGCTCCCGAAGTTCACCGACTTCACTGTAATTTGTGCACCATTGTCTGGATCCTGGGCCTCTGCCCCTACCAGCACAATCTCAGCTGCGCACCGCTTCCTTCATGGCAACTTGAATGGCAACACTGTGGTATATTCTTCAAGAGTACCCGCCTTTGTGTCCTCTTGCCCCGTGCTAAGGCCTTCTGAACCCAACTTCGCCTCCGCAAATTGAGTTGCCTTAGTTCCTCCATTAAATGCTCCTCCGAGATAAGGTGCATGTGCCCAGAAGCTCCCTTCGTCTTTGGCACCATGCAAGACGAGTCCACTCCATTAGAATGAAGGACCCATGGAACAACATGATCCTACTCTTACCTCTGTAAGAGTTCATGTCCTTGACCTCTGTCTACAGAAAGCATAGTGCCTCTGCTCCATGTTCCAACTTCTATGCTGGCTCCCTTCATGCGGCTTGAGTACTTCGCCAAGTTACACCCAAGTTGCTCCGCTCCTCGTTTTTGCATTGAGTCGATGGTGGCCCTCGTGCCCACCATTCCACGGGTCAGCCCTCTCTTGAGTCCGATCTCCACATCGACTCCAAGTGTGCCTTCATTTAAGTTGCTTTAGGTCGCTCCCCCACTTGATCTCGCAATGCATCCACCAATGCATTCTCTCAAGCGAGATCATGTGATGACTCCTCACCACTTGCTCAGTCCATTGAGCTTCGTGGAGTTATTGTTTGTTGAGGTACTCCTCCTCAACTTGTGAGGTTCGTCCCATATGATTCTCCCTCTGGAGAGCAGGGACTTATCCCTCCTGGATAACTATCCCGTTGGAGCAACATATCTCTTCGTTTTGGGGACCACCATCCCCTTGGACTACTCCGATCTGCTGAACAAACTATGCATTGTTCTGCCTCCTGCAAATGCACTTGCTAGATTGTGACTCCCCGTCAATACAACCCCCGCTGCACCCCTCAAGGCCTAGCAACATGCTGAACTCATTACACACTTCAGCCTCCTACGGACGTATCCTTCACATGCCGAAGAGAAAGTTTCAATGCTCCATGGCGCCGAGTCTTGGTCGCCTTGGGATGGCCACGAACACTCCATCGTCCACATACAAGCCCATGCATGAGTACCAAATTCTTCGAGTTAGCAATTCCCCTCACCTCTGTGAGCTTTGCATAACTCATTGGTCGTTGAGCAACTCATTCCACCTTGCATGGTCTCATTCTTTACCAAGCGCCTTGCTTGCCTTGAGCACCATCAAGTATAGTTGTCAACGTTGAGCCGTAGCTCAAACTCAGCCATCCCAACCTTTGTGTGCTCCACATTCTTCCAATCTTGTCTGTTCTCGTGGTGCCTCATGCGCGAAGGGTTGGCCATTCCTCTGAATGCCAATCTCAGATGCCCGCTCCTCTGAGCGACTCCTTTTCCCTACATCTCCATGCCTGTTTTCCCCCAAACGTTCGCGCGTGTGCTGACTGCCCTCAACACAGCCCCGCTAGGTCCCCCACGTTTGCATGCTAAGTGTTTCTATGAGTGCTTGTCCCGCTCTGATACCATCTGTCACTGACTTAGCTGGTTTTGCCTAAGTCGTGTGGCACCCTTGCGTGTCCGTCCGCAAAGGTCAGCCTCCCCGAAGCCTCCCATTGTCCCTTAGGACCAACAAAAGAGAGAACGGGTTAGAGAGAATGCCTCAACCGAGATCCACAAGCAAACATCTCTGAAAAATACTTCATAGACAATGCAAATTACAAACAGACTTTACAAGCTCTGAACAGTGGCACAACAAAGGGTAAAATGGTCTATTACAGACCGAAAATCTCTCGCACGTGTCCACATGACACAACCTTTATTTACAAGCCTAAAGAGACCACCAAACCAACTAAAATGGGACTATTAAGCCTTCAGCCGCCCCTCTACATGCTGTACAAGGCATGAACATGCTAAAAGACATGGACATATATAAGCATTACATCAAACATCCTGTTTCGAAGTTTGTCCGTGACAACCCGGGGGGTTCTAGGGTGCTGAGATGGCTGACATTTTGCTCTGCTCACGACGGTCGCCGCGCCACGCAAGAACAGCCCAAAAACAGGCCAAAACAGCCCAAAAACGTGCCAAAACTGGCCATTTTTGGCTGCGGGAGCGAGAGGCGAGCGGCGGACAGCGAGCGAAGCGAGAGGCAGCACCGTCCCTGCTATACGAAAGCCCCATCCAGCCCTGTGCCACCCGGGGGGTTCTAGGGTGCTGAGATGGCTGACATTTTGCTTCGCTCACGACGGTCGCCGCGACACGTAAGAACAGGCCAAAAACAGGCCAAAACGACCCAAAAACGGGCCAAAACTGGCCATTTTTGGCTGCGCGAGCGAGCGGCGGACAATGAGCGAAGCGAGAGGCAGCACCGGCCCTGCTATACGAAAGCCCCGTCCAGCCCTATGCCACCCGGGGGGTTCCAGGGTGCTGAGATGGCTGACATTTTGCTCCGCTCACGACGGTTGCAGCGCCACGCAAGAACAGCCCAAAAACAAACCAAAACGGCCCAAAAACGGGCCAAAACTGGCCATTTTTGGCTGCGCGAGCGAGCGGCGAGTGGCAGACAGCGAGCGAAGCGAGAGGCAGCACCGTCCCTGTTATACGAAAGCCCCATCCAGCCCTGTGCCACCCGGGGGGTTCCAGGGTGCTGAGATGGCTGACGTTTTGCTCCGCTCACGACGGTCTCCGCGCCACGCAAGAACATGCCAAAACGGCCCAAAAACGAGCCAAAACTAGCCATTTTTGGCTGCGCGAGCGAGCGGCGAGCGGCGGACAGCAAGCGAAGTGAGAGGCAGCACCGTCCCTGCTATACGATTGCCCCATCCAGCCCTGTGCCACCCGGGAGGTTCCAGGGTGGTGAGATGGTTGACGTTTTGCTCCGCTCACGACGATCGCCACGCCACGTAAGAACAACCCAAAAACTGGCCAAAACAGCCCAAAAATGGGCCAAAACTGGCCATTTTTGGCTGTGCGAGCGAGCGGCAAGCGGAAGACAGCGAGCGAAGCGAGAGGCAGCACCGTCCCTGCTATACGAAAGCCCCATCCAGCCCTGTGCCACCCTGTCACGGACTTAGCTGGTTTTGCCTAAGTCGTGCGGTACCCTTGCATGTTCGTCCGCAAAAGGTCAGCCTCCCCGAAGCCTCTCATTGTCCCTTGGGACCAACAAAAGAGAGAACGGGTTAGAGAGAACGCCTCAATCGGGATCCACAAGCAAACATCTCCGAAAAACGCTTCATAGACAATGCAAATTACAAACAGACTTTACAAGCTCTGAACAGTTGCACAACAAAGGGTAATATGGTCCATTACAGATCGAAAATCTCTCGCACGTGTCCACATGACACAACCTTTATTTACAAGACTAAAGAGGCCACCAACCCTACTAAAATGAGACTATTAAGCCTTCGGAAGCCCCTCTACATGCTGTACAAGGCATGAACATGCCAAAAGACACGGACATACATAAGCATTATATCAAACATCCTGTTTAGAAGTTTGTCCGTGACATTCTCCCCCACTTATTCCTTCGACGTCCTCGTTGAAGCCTTTCTCGACACTGCAACTACTCGCCTTTGCTGAGTCTTCAATCTTCTGCTCCAACTACAATGCGCCTCTTGACACCCAGCTGCTCCCCGCTGCTGTTTTTTTTTTTTGAGTAGTCGAACCTTTGATCCGCCATGCTGCTTCAACTCACCAATGACTCTGACTCTGGTGTGGGGTTGGCTGAGTTGTGTTGATTTTTGTTGATTCCTGCGGATCCCCCAGATGAAGGAAAAGACCATCCTTACTGTGCCAGTTTCTCAAATTCCTCATGCTGCTTGAACTGGGTGGATGCTTGTTGGAGCTTTATCGAGCATCGTCTCGCAAACTTCTGAAGTTTTGGGTCCTTCCTCTACAAAATTTGCTCATTGACTCTTCTTTCACTTAGTTGTCACATCCAAGTAGGTTCGCATCACTTCCGCTTTCAATTGGCATTTCATTGGGAAATGAAGCGGACAATCTACTCTCAGTAGCACTGATCACCGTTGGTGAGGATTTGATAACTATTGTCTTCCATTATCTTCGAAGGGTCTTTGAACTTGTGCAGAGCTCCTCTGGTGGATAGATAAGAGAATTGGGGTACTCGGTTTCACCCATTCTCTTAAGAGTTGAGAAGGCAAAGGTTACTTGACTTCGCCTGCCTCCTCGAGGTTGTACTCTATGCATCGAGCTGGTTACTGGCCTTCGCCTGCTCTTTGCTCACACTTCTGAAGCACTTGAAGTGTTTGCACTCCTTGCGTTGAGTTAGTTACTGTGATTCACCTTCTCAATGCCATCGAACTTCTGGAATGCAGGAAGTTTTCACCCCAACTTGGAGTAATTCTCTCATAGGTTTGGTCGCCTCTGGGTTTGTACCGTCTTCTCCATCAACCCTGTCGCCTACTCCACTGAGTAGCAAAGGTACAGCACCGCGTACTGCCTGCTTCGTTCCTTGGTTATGCACTCTTGAATGACCCGAAGTCCTTCACATTCGACAATAATGATGAGAAACTTGTAGACACCGGTCTTACGAAGTTTCTTGGCCTCTACCCTTCAGCCTTGTCTCGGTATTCGAAGATTGCCTCTGCATGTAACATCCCATTAGTCCCACATCGGAAGTGGGTAATATGTATGATTGGCTTATAAGGGTCTGATGAGTATACTACTATCAACTTCAGCTTAAGCATTTTGGTCAGTGGTTTAGACCAAACGAAGTTGATAGGCCAGTTAGCCTATTAGGCCCGAGTCATTATATTTGGTATCAGAGCCGACCTAGCATTTGGGCATGGTGAGGGGGCTCGAGTAGGAAAGGGCTACCCGTAGACGGAGTCAGAGGACTCGTCACGGCGTGGAGCCACCACTGGGCTACGCCTCAGATGCACTATGCTAGGGTCTGATCTGGGTTATGTTAGGGCTTGACGAGGACGTCAAGCCTTTGAGTGGGGGTGATTGTAACATCCCATTAGTCCCACATCGGAAGTGGGTAATATGTATGATTGGCTTATAAGGGTCTGATGAGTATACTACTATCAACTTCAGCTTAAGCATTTTGGTTAGTGGTTTAGACCAAACGAAGTTGATAGGCCAGTTAGCCTATTAGGCCCGAGTCATTATACTGCATGCTCCACCTCCTCGGCCCCTTTCACGACCAAGCGCTCTCCCTCTATGAGAGCAAAGGATCACTCCAGCTGCTTCGATCATACCTCTGCATGATCAAGTCACTCCCATGGAACTCACTGGTACTTGCATTCGAACTTTTCCCTTGGTGGAACCCAGCCCCCATATGCTGATGACCAAGGTTTTCATCCAATGCAAAATTCGATGCACACCCGGAAGACCCGCCTCGGCGGTACCATGGCCTTCACTCCTTGAAGCCATAGCCCTTCTTGTCGTCGTGTTGTTCACCGAAGTGGAGCTCTCAGTAGCTCCCAATCATACCTCCATATGATCTAATCCCTCACGGGACTAGATCGTGTGTATCGCATTGCCACGAACTGTTCCACCACGATCCGCTGCACCATGTCGCCTCCTGGTGACATTTCCATTGCATTCTAATCCTTGTGGAATAAACTCGAATTGTGAACCCTTCATGTGTGGCCTTTGCCAATACATCGCAGGGTCTCTTCCACCTTCGATTTTATTCGCTCCTTTGGCAATCGACCTTCATCCACCCACTCTTGGGTCACACCTAGATGAAGCACCGCTCTAGGACAGTCCGTCGCCTAGTAGCTCCCGAAGTCCACTGACTTCACTGTAATTTGTGCACCATTGTCTAGATCCTGGGCCTCTGCCCCTACCAGCACAATCTCCGCTGCGCACCGCTTCCTTCTTGGCAACTTGAATGGCAACACTGTGGCATATTCTTCAAGAGTACCCGCCTCTGTGTCCTCTTGCCCCATGCTAAGGCCTTCAGAACCCAACTTTGCCTCCGCAAATTGAGTCGCCTTAGTTCCTCCATCAAATGCTCCCCTGAGATAAGGTGCATGTGCCCAGAAGCTCCCTTCGTCTTTGGCACCATGCAAGATGAGTCCGCTCCGTCAGAATGAAGGACCCATGGAACAACATGATTCTACTCTTGCCTATGCAAGAGTTCATGTCCTTGACCTCTGTCTAAGGAAAGCACTGTGCCTCCGCTCCATGTTCCAACTTCTATGCTGGCTCCCTTCATACGGCTTGGGTACTTCGCCAAGTTACACCCAAGTTGCTCCGCTCCTCTTTTTTGCATTGAGTCGATGGTGGCCCTCGCGCCCACCATTCCACGGGTCAGCCCTCCCTTGAGTCCGATCTCCATATCGACTCCAAGTGTGCCTTCATTTGGGTTGCTCTGGGTCGCTCCCCCACTTGATCTCGCAATGCATCCACCAATGCATTCTCTCGAGCGAGATCATGCGACAACTCTTTGCCGCTTGCTCAGTCCATTGAACTTCATGGAGTTGTTGTTTGTCGAGGTACTCCTCCTCAACATGTGAGGTCCGTCCCACATGATTCTCCCTCTGGAGAGCCGGGACTTATCCCTCCTGGATAACTGTCCCATTGGAGCCACATCTCTCTTCGTTTCGGAGACCACCATCCCCTTGGACTACTCCGATCTGCTGAACAAACTGTGCATTGTTCTGCCTCTTGCAAACGCACTTGCTAGATTGTGACTCCACGTCAATACAGCCCCCGCTGCACCACTCAAGGCCTAGCAACATGCTGAACTCGTTGCACACTTCAGCCTCCTACGGACGTATCCTTCCCATGCTGAAAAGAAAGTTTCAATGCTCCATGGCGCCGAGTTTCGGTCGCCTTGGGATGGCCACGAACAATCCATCGTCCGCATACATGCCCATGCATGAGTACTAAATTCTTCGAGTTAACAATTCCCCTCACCTCTGTGAGCTTTGCATAACTCTTTTGGTCGTTGAGCAACTCATTCCACCTTGGATGGTCTCATTCTTTACCAAGCGCCTCGCTTGCCTTGAGCACCATCAAGTATAGTTGTCAACGTTGAGCCGTAGCTCAAACTCAGCCATCCCAACCTTTGTGCGCTCCGCATTCTTCCAAGCTTGCCTGTTCTCGTGGTGCCTCTTGCGCGAAGGGTTGGCCATTCCTCTAAATGCCAATGTCGGATGCCCGCTCTTCCGAGCGACTCCTTTTCCCTACATCTCCATGCCCGTTTTCCCCCAAACGGTCGCGCGTGTGCTGACTACCCTCAACGCAGCCCCGCTAGGTCCCCCACGTTTGCATGCTAAGTGTTTCTATGAGAGCATGTCCCGCTTTGATACCATCTGTCACGGACTTAGCTGGTTTTGCCTAAGTCGTGCGGCACCCTTGCGAGTCCGTCCGCAAAGGTCAGCCTCCCCGAAGCCTCCCATTGTCCCTTGGGACCAACAACAGAGAGAACGAGTTAGAGAGAATGCCTCAATCGGGATCCACAAGCAAACATCTCCGAAAAACACTTCATAGACAATGCAAATTACAAACAGACTTTACAAGCTCTGAACAATTGCACAACAAAGGGTAAAATGGTCCATTATAGACCGAAAATCTCTCGCACGTGTCCATATGACACAACATTTATTTACAAGCCGAAAGAGGCCACCAACCCAACTAAAATGGGACTATTAAGCCTTCGGCCGCCCCTCTACATGCTGTACAAGGCATGAACATGCCAAAAGACACGGACATACAGAAGCATTACATCAAACATCCTGTTTAGAAGTTTGTCCGTGACAACCCGGGGGGTTCCAGGGTGCTGAGATGGCTGACATTTTGCTCCGCTCACGACGGTTGCCGCGCCACGCAAGAACAGCCCAAAAACAGGCCATAACGGCCCAAAAGGGGCCAAAACGGGCCATTTTTGGCTGAGCGAGCGAGCGGCGAGCGGCGGACAGCGAGCGAGCGGCGAGCGGCGGACAGCGAGCGAAGCAAGAGGTAGCACCGTCCCTGCTATACGAAAGCCCCATCCAGCCCTGTGCCACCCGGGGGGTTCCAGGGTGCTGAGATGGCTGACATTTTGCTCCGCTCACGACGGTCGCTGCGGCACGCAAGAACAGCCCAAAAACAGGCCAAAACGGCCCAAAAATGGGCCAAAACTGGCCATTTTTGGCTGCGCAAGCGAGCGGTGAGCGGCGAACAGCGAGCGAAGCGAGAGGCAGCACCGTCCCTGCTATACGAAAGCCCCATCCAGCTCTGTGCCACCCGGGGGGTTCCAGGGTGCTGAGATGGCTGACATTTTGCTCCGCTCACGACGGTCGCCGCGCCACGCAAGAACAGCCCAAAAACAGGCCAAAACGGCCCAAAAACGAGCCAAAACTGGCCATTTTTGGCTGCGCGAGCCAGCGCCGAGTGGCGGACAGCGAGCGAAGCGAGAGGCTGCACCGTCCTTGCTATACGAAATCCCCATCCAGCCCTGTGCCACCCGGGGGGTTCCAGGGTGCTGAGATGGCTGACGTTTTGCTCCGCTCACGACGGTCGCCGCGCCACGCAAGAACAGGCCAAAAACAGGCCAAAATAGCCCAAAAATGGGCCAAAACTGGCCATTTTTGGCTGCGCGAGCGAGCGACGAGCGACGGACAACGAGCGAAGCGAGAGGCAGCACCGTCCCTGCTATATGAAAGCCCCATCCAGCCCTGTGCCACCCGGGGGGTTCCAGGGTGCTGAGATGGCTGACATTTTGCTCCGCTCACGATGGTCACCGCGCCACGCAAGAACAGCCCAAAAACAGGCCAAAACGACCCAAAAATGGGCCAAAACTAGCCATTTTTGGCTGCGCGAGCGAGCGGCGAGTGGCGGACAGCGAGCGAAGGGAGAGGCAGCACCGTCCCTGCTATACGAAAGCTCCATCCAGCCCTGTGCCACCCTGTCACGGACAAACTTTGAAATAGGGTGTTTGATGTAATGCTTATGTATGTCCGTGTCTTTTGGCATGTTCATGCCTTGTACAACATGTAGAGGGGCGGCCGAAGGCATAATAGTCCCATTTTAGTTGGGTTGGTGGCCTCTTTAGGCTTATAAATAAAGGTTGTGTCATGTGGACACGTGCGAGAGCTTTTTTGTCTGTAATAGACCATTTTACCCTTTGTTGTGCCACTGTTCAGAGCTTGTAAAGTCTGTTTGTAATTTGCATTGTCTATGAAGTGTTTTTCGGACATGTTTGCTTGTGGATCCCGATTGAGGCGTTCTCTTTTACCCGTTCTCTCTTTTGTTGGTCCTAAGGGACAATGGGAGACTTCGTGGAGGCTGACCTTTGCGGACGGACGCGCGAGGGTGCCGCACGACTTAGGCAAAACCAGCTAAGTCCGTGACAGATGGTATCAGAGCGGGACAAGCACTCATAGAAACACTTAGCATGCAAATGTGGGGGACCTAGCGGGGCTGCGTCGAGGGCAGTCAGCACACGCGCGACCGTTTGAGGGAAAACGGGCATGGAGATGTAGGGAAAAGAGTCGCTCAGAGGAGCGGGCATCTGACATTGGCATTCAGAGGAATGGCCAACCCTTCGCGCAAGAGGCACCACGAGAACAAACAAGCTTGGAAGAATGTGGAGTGCACAAAGGTTGGGATGGTTGAGTTTGAGCTACGGCTCAACGTTGACAACTATACTTGATGGTGCTCTAGGCAAGCGAGGCGCTTGGCAAGAATGAGACCATGCAAGGTAGAATGAGTTGCTCAACGACCAAAAGAGTTATGCAAAGCTCACAGAGGTGAGGGGAATTGCTAACTCGAAGAATTTGGTACTCATGCATGGGATTGTATGCGAACGATGGAGTGTTCGCGGCCATCCCAAGGCGACCGAGACTCGGCGCCATGGAGCATTGAAACTTTCTCTTCGGCATGTGAAGGATACGTCTGTCGGAGGCTGAAGTGTGCAACGAGTTCAGCATGTTGCTAGGCCTTGAGGGGTGCAGCGGGGGCTGTATTGATGGAGAGTCGCAATCTAGCAAGTGCGTTTGCAGGAGGCAGAACAATGCACAGTTTGTTCCGCAGATCGGAGTAGTCCAAGGGGATGGTGGTCTCTGAAATGAAGAGAGATGTTGCTCCAATGGGACAATTATCCAGGAGGGATAAGTCCCGGCTCTCCAGAGGGAGAATCATGTGAGACGAACCTCACATGTTGAGGAGGAGTACCTCAACAAACAACAACTCCACGAAGCTCGATGGACTGAGCAAGCAACGAGGAGTCGTCGCATGATCTCGCTTGAGAGAATGCATTGGTGGATGCATTGCGAGATCAAGTGGGGGAGCGACCTAAAGCAACTTAAATGAAGGCACACTTGGAGTCGATGTGGAGATCGGACTCAAGGGAGGGCTGACCCGTGGAATGGTGGACGCAAGGGCCACCATCGACTCAATGCAAAAACGAGGAGCAGAGCAACTTGGGTGTAACTTGGCGAAGTACCCAAGCCGCATGAAGGGAGCCAGCAGAGAAGTTAGAACATGGAGCAGAGGCACAATGCTTTCCTTAGACAGAGGTCAAGGACATGAACCCTTGCAGAGGCAAGAGCAGGATCATGTTGTTCCATGGGTCCTTCATTCTGACGGAGCGGACTCATCTTGCATGGTGCCAAAGACCGGGAACCCTAAGAGAATTCAAATTTTGAAGCCCAAAATTTGAATCCTCTTGAGGCCTATAAATACCCCTCAAATCTCAGCTGAGGTTACAACTTTTGAGAAGCATTTTTTATTGAGAGAAAAGTCTTAGAAAGTCTTAGCAAGTCTTGTTTTCAATTTGCTAGAGAGTTCTCCTCCTCCTTTCTTATTGAAAATTTGTAAGAGGTTGAACTGCTTGTAAAAGGTTGTAAGAGGGGTGTTTACCCTTCCATTTCAAGAGACTTGCTAGTGGAAGGTGGGAGCCTCATCGAAGAGGGGCCTCGCAAGTGGAGTAGGTCATTTGACCGAACCACTCTAAAAATCGGCGTAATCTCTGGTTTGCTTTTTATTATTGTCATTTACATTACTGCAAATCTTCTTACTGCTTTAGTTCCTCATTACTCTTGCTGCGCAACTTTAAGAATACGCCTTCAAGTTAAATTTCTCAAGTTTCGTTCTTAACGTACGAAAGATTTTTTTTAAGACCGAAGTTTTAATCCGCAGCACTAATTCACCCCCTCCTCTTAGTGCCGCTTCAATCCTAACAATTGGTATCAGAGCCATGTTTTTCTACCTTGGTTTAACACCCAAATAGAAATGGCTCTTTACGGCTTTCAAGAGGGTCAATCTCTCATTTGTCCTCCCTTTTTCAATGGGACAGACTACACTTATTGGAAAACTCGAATGAGAGTTTTCTTACTTTCTTTGGACTTGAATTTATGGCACATAGTCGAAAATGGATTTGAAATGTCTTCTCTCCCAATGAACCATTGGAATGATTTGGAGAAGAAGATGTTTTCTCTAAATGCAAAGGCTATGAATGCCTTATATTGTGCACTTGACAAAAATGAATTTAATCGTGTTTCGATGTGTGACTCGGCTTTTGATATTTGGAGAACTCTAGAGGTCACTCATGAAGGCACTAGCCGAGTGAAAGAGTCCAAAATCAATATTTTTGTGCATTCTTACGAACTTTTCCGGATGAAACCAAGTGAGTCCATCGGAGACATGTACACCCGGTTCACGGATGTCATCAATGGACTCAAAGCTCTTGGTAAAAGTTTTTCTAATTTTGAACTAGTCACTAAAATCTTAAGATCCCTTCCAAAAAGTTGGGATCCAAAAGTTACGGTCATTCAAGAGGCCAAGGACCTTAAAACATTCCCTCTCGAAGAACTTATTGGGTCTCTAATGACCTACGAAATGAACAATGTGACAAAAAAGAAACTCGAGAACAACCTTCCAAATGATAGGAAGGATTTGGGACATAGAACACATGAAGACCACTCGAGCATAAGCTCAAGTGATGGTGAACTTAAACTACAAATGAAACAAAAATTAAAAAGCAAAAAGAATGGAACTACTTGCTTTGAACGCAAGAAGAACAAAAGTTGGGATGAATTGAGCTCTTCCGAAGACGAGGAGAAAATCAAGAAAGGCGAGGTGGCAAACTATGCCTCACCCTCTTACAACAATGAGGTAATCAAAATCCCACTAATTTATTTTGAAATTACATAATACTTTCTTGAGTTATTTTTAATTTAGTTTAGGATTAATTTTCTTAAAAATTGCATGTGTTATGTTAATGCAGTAAAATGTTAAATATAAATCTAATGCTAATACACCTAGTAAGATTAATCTTATATATGTGCTTGAGAAGCAAGAATTTGTATTTTGACGATTTCCATATTGATTTTCAATGACGACGCATGACTTTTGAATGGAAGGCTTGATAATTTTTTATGAACCTTATCTTTGGTTTTCAAATATGATGTATAGTTTTGACATAAGAACAAAAATTTGAAGCATGCTAATATAAAGTCAATCATATAAAGTAAAACTAAAGAAATTTTAAATATCTATAAGAATCATTCAAAATTATGTTAAATAAAACCTTACTTGATGTTGTAATGAAAATATTAAAATTTTGATACCATGATTTGATGATTTTATGTATGAGATTTTAAAGTTATTTGTGATGAAATTTTTTTTAAACGAATGATGATATATATTTTTTTTTTGGCACAAAAATGACTAAGGCATGTTTGTATGAAACAACTAAATAGAGAAAAGTATTTTTCTTGAAAATTCTTCTTCTCTATCGAATTGACTTTGATGAATCTATTTTATAATCTTTTTATGAATCTCTTCGAAATAATTTTGATTTGATGATTTGAATTTGAATGAGCTTTATCTTGATTTTTCGAGATTTATAACTTGAGATTTACTCTATAAAAATCGAGATATTTTATCCTCAATATTTCTTTTTTCCATCTACTATCCAAATGAATTATGATTGATATCATTGCTATATTTCTTCTTGTCGTGTACTAAAGAGAAAATTTTCCTAAATGAATCATGATTTTTCGGAACCATAATTCTTTTTATGATTTATAATGAATTGAGAAATTTTATATGCTTGTGATAATATCTTGTTCTCCTACAATATTGAATGAATTTTATCTATATCATGATCTCTTAAGATTTTCCTTTGATTATTTAAGAGGAGATTTTTCAAAAGAAAACATGTCTTTTGGTATTATCTTTTCATGATATGATTTTTATACAATTCCTTGTATTCATGAAATGTTTATCTAATCACCCAATTATTTTCTTCTTGATATTCCTTATGTGGTGATATGAAACTATGCATGAAATACTCTTGATATTATTTTGATGCATACAAATGAAAAGTTATGATCATGCATGGTAGGATGCAATTTGACAAATTAATACCATCATGAGTTGAAATATTTATGATTTGGAATGATATATGCAATACTTAAGCTTTTTATTTTGATGATGTATGTGATGTATTATATATGATGTGAATCATAAGATTTTATATGCATGAATTGAGATTTTGTTCTCCTATGATTCTTTTCGCTATTAACTAACAAGAAACTTGTTCTTGTAAACCATGATACGCTACTTGATATCTTGATAATTTATAACTTGAGTTTTCCTTTTGAATCAAGATTGTTTCATATCATGTTTTCTATTTACAATTGAAGAAATTTGTCAAAAATGATATATGTCTTTTGACAATCAATTTTATCTTTGTTATTTACCCTTGTCATGATTTGAAGATTATAGTAAAGGGAAATGAATTACATGATTGTATTGTTCTTCCCTTCTTTTTGACAATGACAAAGGGGGAGATAGCTAGCTTGCACAAGTCAAGAAGATGCAAAACTTGATTGCTAGCTTGTCTATCTTAAGCAGCAAAGATGGCTAACTTGCTTATTTCAAGAAGCAAAAGTTGTCTTCTTGAATATTACTATCTTGCCTATCTCAAGAAGCAAAACATGCTAACGTGAACATCTAGCAAACTTGTATATTTCAAGAAGCAAGGGTTGCTTTCTTGTACATCTCAAAACTACTAGCTTGCATGCTCTAAAAATATTGTAAAATTTGCTAGCTTGTATGTTGTAGAAATTACTATCATACTACCTTGCATATCTATGATGATAGCAAAATTGCATAATGATAAAACTAGGAGATTATGTTAATTATGCAATGTTGGTATCCAATGTTGAACTTGGATATTTCAAAAACTTGCAACTTGCACATTGGAATAGGAAGCAAGAGTCATGGGCCTACATAAGAAAGCTATCTTGCATTTGCTTTCGAAATTTTTACTAGCTTGTATGTTGCAAAACTTGCTCACTTTTTCAAAAACTTTGCTAGCTTGCACTTTGTAAAGGAAGCAAAAATAGCACTTCTCTAAAGAGAAGAAAGAACTTACTATTTTGAACATCACAAAAATTTGCTACCTTGCATGATGTAAAATTTGCTAAGATCACTATCTCAAAAGAGTTGCTATCTCAAAAAAAGCAAATGTGCTATCTTGTCTATCTCAAAATACAAAGCATGCTAACTTGTTACGGAAGCAAAATTGCTAGCTCAAACATTGCAAAGGAAGCAAAAATTTACTAGCTTGAAACTTGCTAGCATGTAGTCTAAAGAGAAGCAATTAGTTGTTATATCAAGAAATGCAAACATGCTAAACTTACACATCTTTAATTGCTAGATTGCATGATGATAAAATTTGATACTATGTTTTTCATGCAATGTATGAAACTTTTTTTTTTCTCTAAACACATAAGAGTAGGAACTTCTCCTTTTTGTTGATGACAAAGGGGGAGAAGTATATTGATGACTTCATGCATTAAATTGAATATTTTATATATTTGCATGATGGTTTAAATGTTTATCAGAACTAGTGACGAATGTTACTTGGATTTGGGATAATCCAAGTGTTTTATCAATGACATATTGATAGGGGGAGTTTGGTTAAACTCCGGGGAGTTAAAGTTAACTCCGTTAGTCATCAATTAGTTGTCATCATCAAAAAGGGGGAGATTGTTGAATCTCGTATTTTGATGATGAAACTAATTGATTATTATGTTTATGTTTAACTGTATTTTGAGTGATGCAGGTCTACTCGATCAGGATTAGACAGTTAACGCAGGAGGAATTGACGTTGTGCCGGAGGAGATCACGTTAGGGTATTGGACGGCAGAAGGCTTCGGACGTCGGGCATCAGGCCAAGGAGAGCGGAATTGCGCCAAGGATATCGGGGTTGCGGAGGTCAACCGCCGATTGGGCAACAAGCCGCAAGAGAGGATGATGCACCGAAGAATCGGACGAAGCGCCAACCAATGACGTGCCGGGCAACAGAATGTCAATTCGCATTGTAATAATTGTCTAGATCGGAGTAGAGTTTTGGCTTGGTTGTGCAGGATTAACCACGATAACCAGAAAACACAAAGCGAGAATATCGGAGTCAAGTTCGATGGACGTTTAAGAGTCCGAAGAATCGTCAGAGATGCTGCTAGAACCAACCGAGAAGAAATCGGGAACCTGTCGGAATTTTTGGAAGTTCGCCGAAGAGATCGTCGGAGGTTCACGGAGATCACCGAGAAGGCTCGGCTACTCATTAAAGTCATCACAAGTTCGGGAGCTTGCTAGAAGCCCGTCGGCAGAAAGTTCGTCGGAAAGCTCGCCAGAACAAGACTCGACGTTCGCGGTTGAAAATTTGCTTAGGATGTGTTTTGGTTATGTAGTCCACTTGTAATTAGGATTAGGATTAAGAGATAATCCTATATCCTGGTTAGGGGCCAACTGGGCCCAAAGTCAGAGTTGGTTTAGGCTAAAAATTAAGCTAAACCAGCGAACTAGAGAGCCAAGATTGAAGCCCAACTAGTGGCTGAAAACACTGTAGTCGGGCTGAAAACACTGTAGGCGGTGACACCTCCTTGGCTGGGCGGTTGCACCGTCCAGCACCCGAGTGCTGGGCGGTGGCACCGCCTGGTTGGGCGGTGGCACCTCCAGCACCGGGAACCCTAAGAGAATTCAAATTTTGAAGCCCAAAATTTGAATCCTCTTGAGGCCTATAAATACCCCTCAAATCTCAACTGAGGTTACAACTTTTGAGAAGCATTTTTTATTGAGAGAAAAGTCTTAGAAAGTCTTAGCAAGTCTTGTTTTCAATTTGCTAGAGAGTTCTCCTCCTCCTTTCTTATTGAAAATTTGTAAGAGGTTGAACTGCTTGTAAAAGGTTGTAAGAGGGGTGTTTACCCTTCCATTTCAAGAGACTTGCTAGTGGAAGGTGGGAGCCTCATCGAAGAGGGGCCTCGCAAGTGGAGTAGGTCATTTGACCGAACCACTCTAAAAATCGGCGTAATCTCTGGTTTGCTTTTTATTATTGTTATTTACATTACTGCAAATCTTCTTACTGCTTTAGTTCCTCATTACTCTTGCTGCGCAACTTTAAGAATACGCCTTCAAGTTAAATTTCTCAAGTTTCGTTCTTAACGTACGAAAGATTTTTTTTAAAACCGAAGTTTTAATCCGCAGCACTAATTCACCCCCCCCTCTTAGTGCCGCTTCGATCCTAACAGGTGTAACTTGGCGAAGTACCCAAGCCGCATGAAGGGAGCCAACAGAGAAGTTAGAACATGGAGCAGAGGCACAATGCTTTCCTTAGACAGAGGTCAAGGACATGAACCCTTGCAGAGGCAAGAGCAGGATCATGTTGTTCCATGTGTCCTCCATTCTGACGAAGCGGACTCATCTTGCATGGTGCCAAAGACGAAGGGAGCTTCGGGGCACATGCACCTTATCTTGGAGGAGCATTTGAGGGAGGAACTAAGGCGACTCAATTTGCGGAGGCGAAGTTGGGTTTAGAAGGCCTTAGCACGGGGCAAGAGGACGCAGAGGCGGGTGCTCTTGAAGAATATGCCACAGTGTTGCCATTCGAGTTGCTATGAAGGAAGCAGTGCGTAGCGGAGATTGTGCTAGTAGGGGCAGAGGCCCAGGATCCAGACAATGGTGCACAAATTACAGCGAAATCGGTGGACTTCGGGAGCTACTAGGCGACGGACTGTCCTAGAGCGGTGCTTCATCTAGGTGTGACGCAAGAGTGGGTGGATGAAGGTCGATTGCCAAAGGAGCGAACAAAATCGATGGTGGAGGAGACCCTGCGATGTATTGGCAGAGGCCACACATGGAGGGTTCACAATTCGAGTTTATTCCACAAGGATCAGAATGCAATGGAGATGTCACCAGGAGGCGACATGGTGCAGCGGATCGTGGTGGAACAGTTTGTGGCAATGCGATACACATGATTGAGTCCCGTGAGGGATGAGATCATATGAAGGTATGATCGGGAGCTACTGGGAGCTCCGCTTTGGTGAACAACACGACGGCAAGAAGGGCTATGGATTCAAGGAGTGAAAGCCATGGTACCGCAGAAGCGGGTCTTCCGGGCGTGCATCAGATGAAAACCTTGGTCATCAGCATATGAGGGCTGGGTTCCACCAAGGGAAAAGTTCGAATGCAAGTACCAGTGAGTTCCATGGGAGGGACTTGATCATGCAGAGGTATGATCGAAGCAGCTGGAGAGTTGGACTGCTCCAGAGCTCATATTCGCTTAAGGGAGCCCGACAAGTCAGAGGACAAGGTCGAGTAAGCGAACGTTGCTACCAAGGAAGCTAAGGAGAACAGAATCGGTGCAAACCTTATAATGCGATGGCAGAGGCCATGCATGAGAGTTGCAGTCTGTCTTTCCATCAACCAAAGGGAGCTGCTTGCAGAACACAGAGGTATTAAAGCAGGGGGTCGAAAGGGGCGAGGAAGCGACGACGAGTCCAGAGGGACTTAGCTACCCAAAATCAAGCATCAGTTAGAATGGAGGTGGACTCAGAGGAGTGCCACGGAGACATATCTACTGATCGTAGAGATGGCTGACATTTTGCTCCGCTCACGACGGTCGCCGCGCCACGCAAGAACAGGCCAAAAACATGCCAAAACAGCCCAAAAAGGGGCCAAAACTAGGCATTTTTGGCTGCGCGAACGAGCGGCGAGCGACGAACAGCGAGCGAAGCGAGAGGCAGCACCGTCCCTGCTATACGAAAGCCACATCCAGCCCTGTGCCACCCGGGGTGTTCCAGGGTGCTGAGATGGCTGACATTTTGCTCCGTTCACGACGGTCGCCACGCCATGCAAGAACAGCCCAAAAACAGGCCTAAACAGCCCAAAAACGGGCCAAAACTGGCCATTTTTGGCTGCGCGAGCGAGCGGCGAGCGACGGACAGCGAGCGAAGCGAGAGGAAGCACCGTCCCTGCTATACGAAAGCCCCATCCAGCCCTGTGCCACCCGGGGGGTTCTAGGGTGCTGAGATGGCTGACATTTTGCTCCGCTCACGACGGTCACCGCGCCACGCAAGAACAGCCCAAAAACAGGCCAAAACAGCCCAAAAACGGGCCAAAACTAGTCATTTTTGGCTGCGCGAGCGAGCGGCGAGCGACGATCAGCGAGTGAAGCGAGAGGCAGCACCGTCCCTGCTATACGAAAGCCCCATCCAGCCCTGTGCCACCCGGGGGGTTCCAGGGTGCTGAGATGGATGACATTTTGCTCCTCTCACGACGGTCGCCGCGCTACGCAAGCACAGCCCAAAAACAGGCCAAAATAGCCCAAAAACTGGCCAAAACTGGCCATTTTTGGCTGCGCGAGCGAGCGGCGAGAGGCGGACAGCGAGCGAAGCGAGAGGCAGCACCGTCCCTGCTATACGAAAGCCCCATCTAGCAAAGAACAGCCCAAAAACAGGCCAAAAGGGGGCAAGAAGGGGGCAAAAACGGGGCAAATCTTGGCCATCTTTGGCCGAGCGGCGGAGAGCGAGCGAAGTGTGGGGGCAGCACCTTCCCCATTATCCGAATGCCCCATCTCTCTTCGTGTTGTTATCTGAAGGCCCCATCAAGCATGCAAAAAGGGCGAAACAGGCCAAAACTAGACATTTTGTCGTCGAACGAAGTATGCAGATGGGTCAGGAGCCTTGGTTGGGGACATTGTATTGTCTGAACCCAACTGTATACAGGTGAGGTAAGGTGAGCTGCGAGGCAGGTGAATAAGCAAGCGAGGGCATTGAGGCCAAGGTTATTGGTTTGGTGCTTGCAGTTGCTGCAAGCAATTCTGCGGGCCACTGGCACCGCAGCACATTGGTTGGTGTTGCACAGCAGCAACGACATGTAACAATACATCGACCTGTGCCGTGACCGCTCCGTCGCCTCATCGAATCAAAGGCAGGCACTCGGTCTCCACGTGCGGCGGCTCCTGCATTGCTGAGCGCTGCTGCACTTGGACACCTCAGCTCAGCTCAGCCCCAAGTTCAATGCGTCCCGTCGGATATTTCGAGCGCTCGACTGTCGCTTTCAACCTCGTCAGCGTGGAGGGCAGTGAATTTGGGGGGGAGGGGGGGACGAATCCGTGCGACACAGGGCTGGATCTCAGTGGATCGTGGCAGCAAGGCCACTCTACCACTTACAATGCCCCATCGCGTATTTAAGTCGTTTGCAAAGGATTCGGCCCGTCGTCCGTGCGGAATTTCACTTCCCGATGGCCGCCCGTGGCTATACCACCACGGCGGCTACACCGGCGACACGAGCCCATGGGGGCCGAAGGCCCCGACTGTGGGTCGGGAGGCGAACGACGTGCGAGTGCACCAGTTGCTAGCTAGGATTCTGACTTAGAGGCGTTCAGTCATAATCCGACACACGGTAGCTTCGCGCCATTGGCTTTTCAACCAAGCGCGAAGACCAATTGTGTGAATCAACGGTTCCTCTCGTACTAGGTTGAATTACTATCACGGCACGATCATCAGTAGGGTAAAACTAACCTGTATCACGACGGTCTAAACGCAGCTCACGTTCCCTATTGGTGGGTGAACAATCCAACACTTGGTGAATTAGTGCAGCGGATTAAAACTTCGATTTTAATCAAAATCTTTCGTACGTTAAGAACGAAACTTGAGAAATTTAACTTGAAGGCATATTCTTGAAGTTGCGCAGTAAGTGTAATAAGGAACTAAAGCAGTAAGAAGATTTGTAGTAATGTAAATGACAATAATAAAGAGCAAACCAGAGATTACGCCGATTTTTAGAGTGGTTCGGTCAAATGACCTACTCCACTTGCGAGGCCCCTCTTCGATGAGGCTCCCACCTTCCACTAGCAAGTCTCTTGAAATGGAAGGGTAAACACCCCTCTTACAACCTTTTACAAGCAGCTCAACCTCTTACAAATTTTCAATAAGAAAGAAGGAGGAGAACTCTCTAGCAAATTGAAAACAAGACTTGCTAAGACTTTCTAAGACTTTTCTCTCAATCAAAATGCTTCTCAAAAGTTGTAACCTCAGCTGAGATTTGAGGGGTATTTATAGGCCTCAAGAGGATTCAAATTTTGGGCTCCAAAATTTGAATTTTCTTAGGGTTTCCGGTGCTGGAGGTGCCACCGCCCAACCAGGCGGTGCCACCGCCCAGCGCTCGGGTGCTGGACGGTGCAACCGCCCAGCCAAGGAGGTGTCACCGCCCAGCTCTCGGGTGCTGGGCGGTGCCACCGCCCAGCTAGGCGGTGCCACCGCCTACAGTGTTTTCAGCCCGACTACAGTGTTTTCAGCCACTAGTTGGGCTTCAATCTTGGCTCTCTAGTTCGTTGGTTTAGCTTAATTTTTAGCCTAAACCAACTCTGACTTTGGGCCCAGTTGGCCCCTAACCAGGATATAGGATTATCTCTTAATCCTAATCCTAATTACAAGTGGACTACATAACCAAAACACATCCTAAGCAAATTTTCAACCGCGAACGTCGAGTCTTGTTCCGGCGAGCTTTCCGACAAACTTCTTCCGACGGACTCCCTGCAAGCTCCCAATCTTTGTGATGACTTTAACGAGTAGCCGAGCCTTCTCGGTGATCTCCGCGAGCCTCCGACGATTCCTTCGGCGAACTTCCGACACGTTCCCGATTTCTTCTCGGATGGTTCCGGCAGCATCTCCGATGATTCTTCGGTCTCTTAAACGTCCATCGAGCTCGACTCCGGTATCCTTGCTTTATGTTTTCTGGTTATCGTAGTTAATCCTGCACACTTAACTCAATAATATGGATTAGATCAATTAACCCACCAATTGATTATATCATCAAAATCCGAGATTCAACAATCTCCCCCTTTTTGATGATGACAATCAATTGATGACGGAGTTAAACATAACTCCCCCTATCTATATGCCATATTATGAGAAGATAAAAAAACACTTGAATTCCATCCCATTGGATTCAAGCATAACCCGATAAGTTCTAATCGTAGAACTCTATCGTTATCCTCATTAAACAATAGTAAGTACGAAACTTTGATGAAAATCTTTTTCAAGTCGAAAGATAAGAGACAAATTTTACTATGACAAGAGATAAAGATTTTCAACTTGAATTGCATGATTATACATTTTAGACATGCATTCAATATGATCAATCAATCTTACGATATTTTCAAGGATTTTGCAAGGCATATAAGATAATCATCGATCGATCACTTTTCTCAAGAATTTTGCAATTCATATTTTGTCATGCTATTAAGAATGATATAAGTCATCACTTTTCTCCCCCTTTGTCATCAACAAAAAGGAAAATGAGACTTGAAGCACATATTTTGTCATACAACGATTTTATCATTGAAAATTAAGTATGCAAAAATATTTACGCAGAGTTCATTTTAGAGGAAAATTCAGCATGCATTCATATTATCTAATCTCTTCTTTTTATGAATAATAGAAATTGTAGATGTATAAGAGAGAGATTGGGATAAAAAATTCAAGTAGTAATTTCACGAAGTCAAGATCATAATTCGAATACAAACTCATTCAAATCGTCAAATTCATGAAAATCTCAACATTACTTTTTAATCATCACATAAGGCATTTAAAGAATTTTTGAAACATAGGAGAATGATGAATTTAAGCATACAATGTTTCAATCAAATTCAAGTCATGAATGCCAATACTTTCATATTTGTAAGTATCAATTCATGAATGCCAAAAGATATTATTTGTGATTCCAAATTTTGCAAGATCAAGATTATGATTTAGATAAAACTTATTTAAATCAAATCGCTAACTTGAAATTCATAATCAAGTCATCAAAGTCGATTTCGAGATTTCACAACATGTCATATGGAATTTGAAGGAGAATGAGAGATGGAAAGAAGATGAAAAACTTTACGGAAAATCCAATCAAACAAGTTTATTGTTTAGGGACAATTTAACATACCTAATTCCCTTCTAATGAATTCAAATTGGTCTTCATTCAAGGCTTTTGTGAATATATCTGCTAATTGATGCTTTGTGTCAATGAATTCTAGAACAACATTATTGTTAAGGACATGATCGCGTATGAAATGATGCCTAACGTCGATGTGCTTAGTTCTAGAATGCTGAATTGGATTTTTAGTAAGGCATATGGCACTAGTATTATCACATTTTATGGGAATATTTTCAAGGTGAATTCCATAGTCTTCTAATGTATTTTTCATCCAAATTACTTGTGCACAACATGCACTTGCAGCAATGTATTCGGCTTCCGCCGTAGATAGTGCAACTGAATTTTGTTTCTTGGAAGTCCAAGAAACAAGTGCATGTCCTAAAAATTGGCATGTTCCGGATGTACTTTTTCTATCTATCCTGCATCCGCCAAAATCGGCATCTGCATAAGCTATTAGATCAAATTTTTCAGATTTTGGATACCACAATCCTAAATTTGGAGTTCCTTTAAGATACCTAAATATTCTTTTAACACTCTTAAGATGAGATAATTTAGGATTAGATTGAAACCTAGCGCAAAGTCCTACACTAAACATAATATCCGGTCTAGTCGCAGTGAGGTAGAGTAGACTACCGATCATTCCCCTATATGTTTTTTGATCGAAACTTTCACCATTTTCATCCATATCTAACTTAGTCGCAGTACTCATAGGGGTGTTTATTGCTTTTGAATTATCCATGTTAAATCGTTTTAACAATTCTAATGTATATTTGGATTGGTTAAGAAATATACCATCACTAAGTTGTTTGATTTGTAATCCTAAAAAGAAAGTTAATTCACCCATTAAACTCATTTCAAATTCAAGACTCATACATTTGGCAAATGATTCACATAGTGATTCATCCGAAGAGCCAAACACAATATCGTCAACATAAATTTGCACAATAAGAAAATTATTTTCAAAATGTTTAATAAACAATGTAGTATCAACCTTGCCTTTGGTAAAATTATTTAAAATAAGAAAGGAACTAAGCCTTTCATACCAAGCTCTAGGAGCTTGTTTTAAGCCATAGAGAGCTTTAGTCAATTTGAATACATGATTAGGAAGAAGAGAATTTTCAAATCCGGGAGGTTGTTCGACAAATACTTCTTCGGAAATAAAACCATTCAAGAAAGTACTTTTAACATCCATTTGAAATAGTTTAAAATTATTACTACTAGCATAGGCAAGGAGCATCCTTATGGCTTCTAATCGAGCCACGGGAGCGAAGGTTTCTTCGTAATCGATACCTTCTTCTTGGTTGAAACCTTTGGCCACTAATCTAGCCTTGTTTCTAACCACGATACCATTTTCATCTTGCTTGTTTCTAAAGACCCACTTAGTACCTATGACTAAGTGGTCACTTGGTCTAGGAACAAGCTTCCATACCTCATTCCTCTCAAATTGGTTCAATTCTTCTTGCATTGCAATGATCCAAAAATCATCTTTTAAGGCTTTGTCAATGCATTTAGGTTCAATTTGAGAAAGGAAAGTGGCGTTAGCACAGAAATTTTTGAAAGAAGAACGAGTTTGAACCCCTTTTGATGTATCTCCTATAATTTGCTCTTTTGGATGAGCATCTACATACTTCCATTCTTTTGGTAAAGAAATTTCGGAAGAAGATGCATTCAAATGACTATTTTGAGGAGAGGGTTCATTTAAATTCAAATTATCAAAACCAAGATCATCATCAAAATCATTTTTCTTTAAATCGGAAATTTCATTAAAAACTACATGAATAGACTCTTCAATTACTAAAGTTCTTTTATTAAAAACCCGAAAACCTTTAGAAACGGAAGAGTAACCAAGAAAGATGCCTTCATCGGATTTAGCATCAAATTTTCCTAAAGCATCCCTTTCATTTAAAATAAAGCATTTACAACCAAAAACTTTAAAATAGGAGATGTTTGGTTTTTTGTTATTCCATAATTCATAGGGAGTTTTGGATAAGGATGGTCTTATTAGGACTCTATTCATGATGTAGCAAGCCGTATTTACGGCTTCGGCCCAAAAGTACTTAGGTAAACTATGTTCATTCAACATAGTTCTTGTCATTTCTTGTAGGTTTCTATTTTTCCTTTCAACTACTCCATTTTGTTGAGGATTTCTTGGAGTTGAGAAGTTGTGATTGTACCCATTACTTTCGCAAAAATTTTGAAAGTCACGGTTTTGGAATTCACCACCGTGATCACTCCGAATTGATGAAATCATGAAGCCTTTTTCGTTTTGAGTGAGTTTACAAAATTTAGAGAAACACTTGAAGCAATCACTTTTGTGAGCTAAGAAATAGGTCCAAGTGTATCTAGAGTAGTCATCCACAATCACAAAAGCATATTTGCTTCCACCTAGACTTGTTGTATCAATTGGTCCAAATAGGTCCAAATGGATCAATTGTAATGGTCTAGTAGTGCTAATTTGATTTTTTGGTTTGAAGCTTGTTTTTATTTGTTTGCCTAGTTGACATGCATCGCATACTTTGTCCTTAATAAACTTTATATTTGGAATTCCTCGTACTAATTCTTGAGATGAGATCTTAGATATTGTTTTCATGCTTGCATGGCCTAATCTCCTATGCCAAAGCCAAGCATCATTATTTACGGCGGAGAAGTACATTTCATTACTTAGTTCATCAAGATTGATGGTATAGACATTATTTTGTTTTAAAGCAATCATAGTCATGTTATGATTTGGTTTTTTAATAATGCACATATTTGATTCAAATCTAACGATGTAACCTTTATCGCATAGTTGACTAATACTCAAGAGATTATGTTTCAATCCATCAACTAGTAAGACATCATCAATGGAAAAATTAAATTTGTTACCAATAGTTCCCTTGCCAATGATTTTGCCCTTGTTGTTGTCTCCGAAGGTAACGTACCCTTCTTCTTTGCTAGTGAGCATAGAGAAATGAGATGGATCTCCAGTCATATGTCTTGAGCATCCACTATCGAGATACCATCTCTTGCTCCTAGCTTGTGGGTTTGTCTACAAAAGAGGATGATTTTTAGGTACCCATTTGATTTTGGGTGCCTCAAAAATTGACCCACTAACTTTGTTATTTATTATTGAATTCTTTATAGTTCCTTTAGGAACCCATATTAATTTTTGTGAACTAATTTTCCTAAATGGGCATTTGTAGGCAATATGTCCGGATTTGCA
>NW_027021348.1:6946787-6981787 GCF_036884655.1 Musa acuminata AAA Group | reverse complement strand
TACATGGCTATTTATAGGGTTTCTAAACCCTAACTCCTAATAGGACTCCTACTCAAGACTCCTACTTCTAACCAACTCCTAATAGGACTTCTACTCAAGACTCTTATTCCTTTACAACTCCTAATTCATCTCTAAGAAACAACCTCCTAACCCTAGCCGGCCTCTTCACCTCTTTAATAGGGGTTGGCTTAGGTAGGTTTTACATGAATGTCCCTCTCAATTAGGACTCTCCTAGCTAGAGTCCTAACAGACCCGCCCTCTTCAAATCAGCCTTGTCCTCGAGGCTGATAATTCATAAATTTTGGGAATTTGATCTTCAATTCGTCATAGTTCTCCCAAGTGGCATCTTCTGTTGGTAGGTTCACCCACTATATTAGCACTTTAGTAGTGGGTCGTCGTCGTCGAGTCACGATCCTTCGATCAATAATGGCACTTGGCTGGGTCTGGAGTTCTCCTTGGATAGTCGTATTTGGTGGGTGGCTTTGGGCTATCTCCAAGCACCTATTTACAAATTTTGTTTGGCCGTTGATTTGTAGGTGATATGCCGTACTCCTTTTTAATTTAGTACCCTGCATATGGAATAACTTTGTCCAAAATCTGCTCGTGAAGATGCAAGTAGAATTTATCAAAAGCATAATGCGTCCCTTATAGTGTAATTCTTTTGAGTCCCAATTGTAATGAGCTACGGAGCTTGGTGCTTCCTCCAAATTTTTTATAATCTTACTAGTCTCGGAATCTTCCTGCCATTCTATCTTAATATCCTCAAGGTAGTCGCTAGTCGGAAGTGAAACGGTCGAAACTTCAGCTTGCTCGGGTAGCTGTGAAAGCGCATCTGCAAGAATATTCTCTTTCCCCTTTTTGTAAGTTATTTCATAATCAAATCTAAGAAGTTGTGTTACCCATTTTTGCTGCTCAGGGGATGATATCTTTCGCTCCAAAAAGTACTTGAGGCTTTTATGGTCGATTTTAATTTGAAATCGTCGACCAATCAAGTAGGGTCTCCACCTCGTTGCTGCGCGCACAATGGTGTTAGGACTCTAGCTAGGAGAGTCCTAATTGAGAGGGACATTCTGTTAGGAATCTGTTAGGACTCTAGCTAGGAGAGTCCTAATTGAGAGGAACATTCTGTTAGGACTCTAGCTAGGAGAGTCCTAATTGAGAGGGACATTCATGTAGGAGTTTTTTCTTAGAGAAGAATTAGGAGTTGTAAGGGAATAGGAGTCTTGAGTAGGAGTCCTATTAGGAGTTGGTTAGAAGTAAGAGTCATAAGTAGGAGTCCTATTAGGAGTTAGGGTTTAGAAGCCCTATAAATAGCCATGTATTCCTTCTCTTTTCTTAAGCAATAGATGAATCTTTTCTGTAGCTTTTGAGCAGCAACTTAGAGGGAGGAACCCCTATAGAGTTCCAAGGAGGCCGATCCCCTAAAGAGATCAACCCCAAGTTTAGAATCTACAAGGGTTCTAACACCTGGTATCAGAGCAGCGTTCTTGGCATCTCGCTGCCCTTCCACAGCCATCCATCAACCCTCCACAAGCATCCAAAGCAATTCCCACAATTGCTTAAAAGATCGTCGCCGAATTCCGCCATCATCTCCACCACCGCAGATCATCCTTTGATCTCCCCGTGAATTGCAACAGGTTCTAGTTTCCTACCTTACTGCTGCTGCAATTTAGTTATTCCTATTCGAAAATCCAAAAAAAAAAAAAATTTCGTTCCTATATTGCTGCAAATTTTTATCGTAAGTTGCTGAAATTTTTCGACGAGAATTCTGCTATCACAACTTACACCAATTTTCTTGTTGTTACTGCCGAAATTTTCTTGATTAAATTGGACATCCTTGCTGTCATATAAACTGAGATATTGCTGTCAATTCCCACCTCAAATCTCTCAAATTTTTTGTGGAGATTTCGTCGAGAAACCTCTGTTTCTTCGACGATAATTCAGCTCTTACAAGATAACATAATTCTGCAGCAAACTTTCACTGATTTCTATCAAACCTATACATGCCTTTAACCCATCAACAAAAGAGAGATCTTAACATCATAGATTTGGAGTCATATACTATGGCATCTGAGGAGGCAATCAATGCTAAATTTGAAGCCTTTGAGGCACGAATGGAGGATAAGATTCAGACTCTCCTTACCGAATTCAGTTTGGGCCGACCACCAAGCCCGAAGAAATCACATCAAGGAGAGAGCTCTAACCAATCACATCATGCCTAAAGAGATGACTTCCAAGAGAGGGGAGGCTCTATGACCGACCCCAACTATTCGCGCATGAGAGTGGACTTCCCTAGATGGGAAGAAGGAGACCCAATTGGTTGGATCTCGCGTGCGGAGCGATATTTTCGGTACCATAAAACTGCGGATGCATCCATGGTGGAAATTGCAGCTATACATCTTGAAGGGGATGTCATACAATGGTTTGACTGGTTTGAACACACTTATGGAGTCCTTTCATTGCGACAATTCAAAGAAGGACTACTGATCCGCTTCGGACCAACTTATTACGAGAACATTGACGGACAACTAGCAAAGATCCGACAAACCTCCACCATTCAGGAGTACTAGACCAGGTTTGAAAGGTTATCTAATCAAACTCATGATTGGTCTGAAAATTAGTTATTGGGGACCTTTATTGAGGGCTTAAAGCCGGAGATCCGGGGAGAAGTTAAGGCGCGACAACCTTACACGCTTATGGCAGCCATCTCTTTCGCATGACTTCAAGAGGAGCGATTGAACCATGAAGCCCGGAGGACTAGGATCACTCCACAACCTACAATACTAAAGCCCTCAGCCCCCCCTACTATCAACCGAGTCCCTGCACCGAAAAGGCTAACAAGAGAAGAACTTCGGGAGCGATCTGCGAAGGGGTTATGTTGGCATTGCGATGAGCCGTGGAGCCGCGAGCATCGCTGTAAAAAAGGTAGACTTCTTATGATTGAACCAGTAGAAGAAGAGGTCATTGAATATCTAGAAGAGAGCCTTGAACATGAAGAAGAAGATATGGAAGAAGAGCCACAGCCGACCGACATTACGGTACACGCACTAGCCAGCTACTCAAATCCGCAAACGATGAAAGTTGGTGGCCTTCTCAAACAACAGCCGATCACTGTTCTCATTGACACGGGTAGCACTAATAACTTCCTGAATAGTAAGGTTGCTGCTCGGATGGCACTGCATATTGAAGGTTGCAGCAAGTTCGATGTAAAGGTTGCCGACGGCAGAATCCTAAAGTGCGACCAAAGATGCCCGCAGGTGAAACTATTACTGCAAGACCAAGAAATTATCACCGATTTCTTCCTCCTACCAATCGATGACTATGAGGCAGTGCTTGGTATACAATGGCTGACTACACTAGGTGATGTCTCTTGGAACTTTTCTAAATTAATTATGAAATTCTACTGTAAGGGCAAACAGATCATCCTACGCGGGAAGCGTGGAAGCAACGTTACCACTGTTTCGACCCAACGAATGGAGAAAGTTTTGCACAAGGTAAATGGTGGCTTTTTGATGCATCTCCAGCCACAACTAGAAGAGAAGAAAATAGAAATTGAAGATCAAAATCTTGCCCAATTACTTACTGAAATTGCCGACATATTTGCTGAACCGCGCGGTCTTCCTCCTTCTCGGCAACATGACCATCGAATTCCAATCATTCCGGGCAAGCCACCAGCGAACACTCGACCGTATCGATATCCTCACCTCCAGAAAGATGAAATTGAAAATATTGTAAAGGAGATGCTTGAAACAGGGGTGATTCGGCCAAGTTACAGCCCCTATTCCTCACCGGTGCTACTTGTACGCAAGAAGGACGGAACTTGGCGGATGTGCATCGACTACCAAGCTTTAAGTGGCATCACCATCAAGGACAAATACCCAATACCAATGGTGGATGAACTTCTTGATGAATTGAAAGGAGCTCGAGTCTTCACGAAGTTGGACCTCCGATCCGGTTACCACCAAATTCGGGTATGTGACGATGACATTCCAAAAACTGCATTTCGCACACATGATGGCCATTATGAATTCTTGGTAATGCCTTTTGGACTCACTAATGCTCCTACAACCTTTCAAAGTCTCATGAATGATATATTTCGGAGCTTTCTTCGTAAATTTGTGATGGTATTTTTCGATGATATTCTCGTTTACAGCCCTTCTCTTGAGACTCACTTTCAGCATTTACGGATTATTTTGACGATCCTTCGGGAGAATACTCTTTTTGTTAAGCAATCAAAGTGCAGCTTTCTCCAACAAAAAGTAGAGTACCTTGGGCATATAATATCAGAAGAAGGAGTGGCGGTAGACCCAACAAAAATTGAGGCAATGCAAGGCTGGCCGAAACCTACAAACGTGAAATTACTGCGGGGGTTCCTTGGACTAACGAGCTACTACCGAAAATTTGTTAAGGACTATGGGAAGATCAGTGTACCACTCACTTCTTTACTGAAAAAAGATGCTTTCCAATGGTCGGACAAAGCCTCTGCTGCCTTCGACAAACTTAAAGCAGCCATGACAACGACGCCGGTGCTTGCTCTACCAGATTTTAATAGACCCTTCATCATTGAGGCCGACGCATCTGGAGTCGGAATTTGAGCCATTCTTATGCAAAATGGTCGACCACTCGCATACACTAGCAAGGCATTATCTCCCTCCCATCAAAACATGTCAGTATATGATAAGGAGATGCTTGCCATTGTACACGCAGTAACGAGGTGGAGATCCTACCTGATCGACCGACGATTTCAAATTAAAACTGACCATAAAAGCCTCAAGTACTTTTTGGAGCAAAAGATATCATCCCTTGAGCAGCAAAAATGGGTAACCAAACTTCTTGGATTTGATTATGAAATTATTTACAAAAAGGGGAAAGAAAACGTTATTACAGATGCACTCTCACGGCTACCTGAACAAGCTAAGGTTTCAGCCATCTCCCTTCCTACCACCAGTCTCCTCGAGGACATTAGGGAAGAATGGAAGAAGGATCCAGAGATCAACAACATCATAAAAAAATTGGAGGAGGATCCAAGTGCAATAGCCCACTACACCTGGGATTCGAGGGATCTACGCTACAAAGGTCGCATTGTGCTTATACCTGACTCCCCTTGCATCGCAATCATCTTGCATGAAATGCACTCCATACCTTCAGCGGGGCACTCTGGATTCCTAAGAACCTACAAAAGAGTGAAGCAAAATTTTTATTGGAGAGAGATGAAAAAAATTATTGCTGAATATGTGGCACAATGTGATGTATGTCAACAGCACAAGGGTGAAACTATGGCAAATCCAGGGAAGCTACAACCACTACCCATACCAGACTCAGTGTGGACTAACATCTCCATGGACTTCATTGAAGGGCTGCCATCTTCCAAAGGTAAAAGCACGATTCTCGTGGTGGTTGATCGACTTACGAAATATGCTCATTTTTGTGCTGTGAGAAATCCCTACACTACTGCTAGTGTTGCCCAGATTTTCATAGAAAATATTGTTAAACTGCATGGGATGCCAAGGTCCATCGTAAGTGATCGTGACAGGATCTTCACTAGTAAATTTTGGACTGAGTTATTTCAGTTACAAGGCACCAAACTCAAGATGAGCACAGCGTATCATCCACAAACTGACGGCCAAACAGAGGTGGTAAATAGGTGCTTAAAGACGTACCTCCGGTGTTTCGCTAGCGACCAACCAAAAGAGTGGGCGAAATGGCTTCCCTGGGCCGAATGGTGCTATAATACTACATATCATTCATCTACAAAATGTGCCCCTTATGAAGCATTGTATGGTCGACCAGCCCCTGTGATTCCAAAGTATGTAATTGGCTCGGCCAAGGTAGATCAGGTTGACCAAGAATTGATTGATAGGGACAAACTCTTACAACTATTAAAAGATAATCTCTCTACCGCTCAAGCCAGAATGAAGCAGCAAGCCGACACACGACGAAGTGAAAGAGAATTTTCAGTGAGAGATTGGGTTTATCTTCGCCTACAACCATACAAGCAACTCTCTATCAACACTCGAGCCTCCATGAAGCTATCCCCACGTTTTTATGGGCCCTATCAGATCACAAAGCGTATTGGAGTCGTGGCGTACAGACTTAAATTACCTGAGGATGCCAAAATTCACCATGTCTTCCACGTATCATGCCTAAAGCCCAAGTTGGGAGAACACGAGTCACCCCAGATCGAACTGCCCAACACAACTGAGGATGGAGTTATTCAAGCCCAACCATAAGCCATCCTCGATCGCAGGATCGTGATGCGTCGCCGACATCCCTCTACTGAAGTACTAGTGCATTGGAATAATCTACCACTTGAAGATGCCACATGGGAACCATATGAGGAGCTGAAGACCCGGTTCCCTGAGTTCATGGAATTTCAACCTTGAGGACAAGGCTGATTTGAAGAGGGCGGGTCTGTTAGGACTCTAGCTAGGAGAGTCCTAATTGAGAGGGATATTCTATTAGGAATCTGTTAGGACTCTAGCTAGGAGAGTCCTAATTGAGAGGGACATTCTGTTAGGACTCTAGCTAGGAGAGTCCTAATTGAGAAGGATATTCATGTAGGAGTTTTTTCTTAGAGAAGAATTAGGAGTTGTAAGGGAATAGGAGTCTTGAGTAGGAGTCCTATTAGGAGTTGGTTAGAGGTAAGAGTCTTAAGTAGGAGTCCTATTAGGAGTTAGGGTTTAGAAGCCCTATAAATAGCCATATATTCCTTCTCTTTTCTTAAGCAATAGATGAATCTTTTCTGTAGCCTTTGAGCAGCAACTTGGAGGGAGGAACCCCTATAGAGTTCCAAGGAGGCCGATCCCCTAAAGAGATCAACCCCAAGTTTAGAATCTGCAAGGGTTCTAACAAATGACGAGCATCTCCTTATCATATATTGACTTATTTTGATGGGAGGGAGATAATGTCTTGCTAGTGTATGCGAGTGGTCGATCATCTTGCATGAGAATGGCTCCAATTCCGACTCCAGATGCGTCGGCCTCAATAATGAAGGGTCGGTTGAAATCTGGTAGTGTTAGCACCGGCGTCGTCGTCATGGCTGCCTTAAGTTTGTCGAAGGAAGCAAAGGCTTTGTCCAACCATTGGAAGACGTCTTTTTCCAGTAAGGAAGTAAGTGGTGCATTGATCTTTCCATAGTTTTTCATAAACTTGCGGTAGTAGCCTGTTAAACCCAGAAAGCCATGTAGCAATTTTATGTTTCTCGGGGTCGACAAGTTTTGCATTGCTCCAATTTTGAAGGGGTCCACTACCATACCTTCCTCTGATATGATATGCCCAAGATATTCCACCTTTTGTTGAAGAAAGCAAAAATTCATAGTGGTTGTTGAGTGTTCAAAAGGTAGTTTTCGGTATGTCTTCTTCGTACGCTTGTATTCGATGATACCCGGATCAAAGGTCCAGCTTTGTGAAGATTTGTGCTCCCTTTCATCTAGCAATTCATCTACTATTGGAATAAGGTATTTGTCCTTGATGGTTATGCCATTGAGAGCTCGGTAATCAACACATATTCTCCTTGTTCCGTCCTTCTTGCGTACAAGTAGCACCGGTGAAGAGTAGAGATTGCAACTTGGCCGAATAACTCCTGTTTCAAGCATCTCTTTTACAATCCTTTCTATTTCATTCTTCTGGAGATGTTGATACTGATATGGCTGAGCATTTGCTGAAGATTTGTCTGGAAGGATCGTTATACAATGATCATGCCGACGGGTAAGAGGTAGGTTGCGCGGTTCGTCAAATATATTTGAAAATTCAACAAGCAAAGGAAGTAGATTTAGATCTTCAAATTCTGTTGGCTCTCCCTTAGTTTGCTGCTCAAGTTGTACTAAAAAGCCGCTGCATGCTTTATGCAAAACCTTCTCCATTTGTTGTGTGCAAATCGTTGTTATGTCGCCTCCACATTTCCCGTGCAATGTCACCTGTTTCTCCTTACTGTAAAATTTCATAATTAGTTTCATAAAATTCCAGGAAATATCACCTAATGTCGTCAACCATTTAATTCTAAGCATGGCCTCATGATTGTTAAGAGGGAGAAGGAAGAAATATGCAATTATCTCTTGGTCCTGCAGCAATAGTTTCTCCTGCGGGCGCCTACGATCACAATTCAAAATCCGTCCGTCAGTGACCTTAACATCAAACCTGCAGCGATTCTCGATAGGTAATAATATCCGAACAACAAGCTTACTATTTAGGAAGTTAGTAGTACTGCTCGTGTCGATGAGAACAATGATCGGTTGTTGTTTGAGAAGGCCTCCAACTTTCATCGTTTGCGGGTTTGAGTAGCCAGCTAGTGCGTGTACTGTAACGTCAGTCAGTTGTGGCTCTTCTTCCACATCTTCTTTATGTTCAAGGTTCTCTTCTGAATGTTCAATGACCTCTTCTTCTATTGGTTCAATCATAAGAAGTCTCCCTTTTCTACAGCAATGCTTGTAACTCCATGGCTCGTCGCAATGCCAACATAACCGCTTCGCAGATTGCTCCCAAAGCTCTTCTTTTGTCAACTTCTTTGGTGCAGGGACTCGACCAACAGTAGGGGGGGCTGAGGACTTCAGTATTTCTGGTTGAGGAGCAACTCTGGTCCTCCAAGCTTCATGATTCAATCTCTCCTCTTGATGTCGTGCGAAAGAGATGGCTGCCATAAGCTTATATGGTTGTCACGCTTTAACTTCTCCTCGGATCTCCGGCTTCAAGCCCTCAATGAAGGATCTCAATAGCTATTTTTGAGACCAATCACGAGTTTGATTAGATAACCTTTCAAACCTGGTTTGATACTCCTGAATGGTAGAGGTTTGTCGGATCTTTGCTAGTTGTCCGTCAATATTCTCGTAATCGGTTGGTTTGAAGCGGATCAGCAGTCCTTCTTTGAATTGTCACCATGAAAGGACTCCATAAGTATGTTCAAACTAGTCAAACCACTATATAGCATCCCCTTCAAGATGTATAGCTGTAATTTTCACCATAGATGCATCCGCAGTTTTATGGTACCGAAAATATCGCTCCGCGCGTGAGATCCAACCAATCGGGTCTCCTTCTTCCCATCTAGGAAAGTCCACTCTCATGCATGGATAGTTGGGGTTGGTCATAGAGCTTCCCCTCTCTTGGAAGTCATATCTTTGGGCTTGGTGCGATTGGGCAAAGCTCTCTCCTTGATGCGGTTTCTTCGGGCTTAGTGGTCGGCCCAATCTGAGTTCGGTAAAGAGCATCCGAATCTTATCCTCCATTCGCGCCTCGAAGGCTTCGAATTTAGCATTGATTATCTCCTCAGATGCCATAGTATATGCCGTCAAATCTGTGATGTTAAGATCTCTCTTTTGTCGTCGGGTTAAAGGCATGTATTGGTTGAGAGAGGTGATGGTCGAAAGGATTGGTAGATTGGTGAATGTAGGCTATGGTTTGTTTTGTGGCTATTTTGAGTGCAGTTTGAGGGTATGGTTTAGTGGAGTTTTAGGGATATAGATGAAGGTTTTGGATCTGTGGTAGATGGTAGCAAAGGTTTGATAGAAATAAGTGGAAGTTGCAGCAAGTATGTGCTGTCTTGTAAGAGTAAAATTGTCGTCGAAGAAACAACGGTTTCTCGACGTAATTTCCACCAAAAACTTGAGAGAATTGAGGATGGAATTGATAGCAAAATCACAGTTTATATGACAGCAAGAATATCTAATTTAATTAAGAAAATTTCGGCAGTATAACAGCAAGGAAATTGGTGCAAGTTGCGATTGCAGAATTCTCGTCGAGAAATTACAGCGGGTTACGACGAAAATTTACAGCAACACAAAATCTTTTTTATTGATGAATTTCTTAATAGATCAATCTTAGATGGAAGCCAAGATGATCTATAAAGTGTATAAGAAATTTCATTCAAAAAAGATTGCAAATAGATGGGTTAAGGCAACAATATGCGGCTGAAAATTTCTACAGCACAGATTTTTAAGTATAGCAGATTGGACATAAAATATCAGTGGTTTATATTGAGAATTTTTTGATGAAACCAAAGGGAATTCTACTGTTAGGAAGTGTCAAAGCTATCATAAAAATTTCGTAGAGATTTGGATAGAAACAACGTAGTATCAAGATCAAACAAACAGTGCTATGCGGCTAAAATTTTACAGTGTAGATTTTCAAGTATAGCAGATTAGACGTAAAATATCAATGGTTTATATTGATAATTTTTTGACAAAACAAAAGGAAATCTGCTGTTAGGAAATGTCAAAGATGTCATAAAAATTTCGTAGAGATTTGGATAG
Organism: Musa acuminata AAA Group; assembly: GCF_036884655.1. Classification (NCBI taxonomy): domain Eukaryota; kingdom Viridiplantae; phylum Streptophyta; class Magnoliopsida; order Zingiberales; family Musaceae; genus Musa; species Musa acuminata. Next base: position 6,971,546 of record NW_027021348.1, on the reverse strand, counting down.
AAAAAATACAGTAGCAAGATCAAACAGACGGTGCTATACGTTTGGAATTCTGCAATGTATCTTTCGTCATAGACATTTTGCTCCACTCATGACGGTCGCCGCACCACGCAAGAACAGGCCAAAAACAGGCCAAAATGGCCCAAAAACGAGCCAAAACTGGCCATTTTTGGCTGTGCAAGCGAGCGGCGAGCGGCGGACAGCGAGCGAAGCGAGAGGCAGCACCGTCCCTGCTATACGAAAGCCCCATCCAGCCCTGAGCCACCCGGGGGGTTCCAGGGTGCTGAGATGGCTGACATTTTGTTCCACTCATGACGGTCACCGCGCCACGCAAGAATAGGCCAAAAACAGGCCAAAACAGCCCAAAAACGGGTCAAAACTAGCCATTTTTCGCTGCGCGAGGGAGCGGCGAGCGGCGGACAGCGAGCGAAGCGAGAGGCAACACCGTCCCAGCTATACGAAAGCCCCATCCATCCCTGTGCCACCCGGGGGGTTCCAGGGTGCTGAGATGGCTGACATTTTGCTCCACTCACGACGGTCGCCGCGCCACATAAGAACAGCCCAAAAACAGGCCAAAACAGCCCAAAAACGGGCCAAAACATGCCATTTTTGGCTGCGCGAGCGAGCGGCGAGCGGCGGATAGCGAGCGAAGCGAGAGGCAGCACCGTCCCTGCTATACGAAAGCCCCATCCAGCCCTGTGCCACCCGGGGGTTCTAGGTGTTAGGATCGGAGCGGCACTAAGAGGGGGGGGGGGTGAATTAGTGCAGCGGATTAAAACTTCGATTTTAATAAAATCTTTCGAACGATAAGAACGGAACTTGAAAAGTTTAACTTGAAAGCGTATTCTTAAAGTTGCGCAGCAAGGGTAATAAGGAACTAAAGCAGTAAGAAGATTTGCAGTAATGTAAATGACAATAATAAAATGCAAACCAGAGATTACGCCGATTTTTAGAGTGGTTCGGTCAAATGACCTACTCCACTTGCGATGCCCCTCTTCGATGAGGCTCCCACCTTCCACTAGCAAATCTCTTGAAATGGAAGGGTAAACACCCCTCTTACAACCTTTTACAAGCAGTTTAACCTCTTACAAATTTTCAATAAGAAAGAAGGAGGAGAACTCTCTAGCAAATTGAAAACAAGACTTGCTAAGACTTTCTAAGACATTTCTCTCAATCAAAATGCTTCTCAAAAGTTGTAACCTTAGCTGAGATTTGAGGGATATTTATAGGCCTCAAGAGGATTCAAATTTTGGGCTTCAAAATTTGAATTCTCTTAGGGTTCCCGGTGCTGGAGGTGCCACTGCCCAACCAGGCGGTGCCACCGCCCAGCGCTCGGGTGCTGGACGGTGCAACCGCCCAGCCAAGGAGGTGTCACCGCCCAGCTCTCGGGTGCTGGGCGGTGCCACCGCCTACAGTGTTTTCAGCCCAACTACAGTGTTTTAAGCCACTAGTTGGGCTTCAATCTTGGCTCTTTAGTTCGCTGGTTTAGCTTAATTTTTAGCCTAAACCAACTCTGACTTTGGGCCCAGTTGGCCCCTAACCAGGATATAGGATTATCTCTTAATCCTAATCCTAATTACAAGTGGACTACATAACCAAAACACATCCTAAGCAAATTTTCAACCGCGAACGTCGAGTCTTGTTCTAGCGAGCTTTCCGACGAACTTTCTGCCGACGGGCTTCTAGCAAGCTCCCGAACTTGTGATGACTTTAATGAGTAGCCGAGCCTTCTTGGTGATCTCCGTGAACCTCCGACGATCTCTTCCGCAAACTTCCGAAAATTCCGATAGGTTCCCGATTTCTTCTCGGTTGGTTCTAGCAGCATCTCCGACGATTCTTCGGACTCTTAAACGTCCATCGAACTTGACTCCGGTATTCTCGCTTTGTGTTTTCTGGTTATCGTAGTTAATCCTGCACACTTAACTCAATAATATGGATTAGATCAAATAACCCATCAATTGATTTTATCATCAAAATCCGAGATTCAACAATCTCCCCCTTTTTGATGATGACAATCAATTGATGACGGAGTTAAACGTAACTCCCCCTATCTATATGCCATATTATGAGAAGATAAAACACTTGAATTTCGTCATTGAATTCAAGTATAAACCGATAAGCTCTAACCGTAGAACTTATCGTTATTCTCATTAAGCATAATGTAAATGCGAAACTTTGATGAAAATCTTTTTCAAGTCGAAAGATAAGAGACAAATTTTACTATGACAAGAGATAAAGATTTTCAACTTGAATTGCATGATTATACATTTTAGACATGCATTCAATATGATCAATCAATCTTACGATATTTTCAAGGATTTTGCAAGGCATATAAGATAATCATCGATCGATCACTTTTCTCAAGGATTTTGCAATTCATATTTTGTCATGCTATTAAGAATGATATAAGTCATCACTTTTCTCCCCCTTTGTCATCAACAAAAAGGAAAATGAGACTTGAAGCACATATTTTGTCATACAACGATTTTATCATTAAAAATTAAGTATGCAAAAATATTTACGCAGAGTTTATTTTAGAGGAAAATTCAGCATGCATTCATATTATCTAATCTCTTCTTTCTATGAATAATAGAAATTGTAGATGTATAAGAGAGAGATTGGGATAAAAAATTCAAGTAGTAATTTCACGAAGTCAAGATCATAATTCGAATACAAACTCATTCAAATCGTCAAATTCATGAAAATCTCAACATTACTTTTTAATCATCACATAAGGCATTTAAAGAATTTTTGAAACATAGGAGAATGATGAATTTAAGCATACAATGTTTCAATCAAATTCAAGTCATGAATGCCAATACTTTCATATTTGTAAGTATCAATTCATGAATGCCAAAAGATATTATTTGTGATTCCAATTTTGCAAGATCAAGATTATGATTTAGATAAAACTTATTTAAATCAAATCGCTAACTTGAAATTCATAATCAAGTCCTCAAAGTCGATTTCGAGATTTCACAACATGTCATATGGAATTTGAAGGAGAATGAGAGATGGAAAGAAGATGAAAAACTTTACGGAAAATCCAATCAAACAAGTTTATTGTTTAGGGACAATTTAACATACCTAATTCCCTTCTAATGAATTCAAATTGGTCTTCATTCAAGGCTTTTGTGAATATATCTGCTAATTGATGCTTTGTGTCAATGAATTCTAGAACAACATTATTGTTAAGGACATGATCGCATATGAAATGATGCCTAACGTCGATGTGCTTAGTTCTAGAATGCTGAATTGGATTTTTAGTAAGGCATATGGCACTAGTATTATCGCATTTTATGGGAATATTTTCAAGGTGAATTCCATAGTCTTCTAATGTATTTTTCATCCAAATTACTTGTGCACAACATGCACTTGCAGCAATGTATTCGGCTTCCGCTGTAGATAGTGCAACTGAATTTTGTTTCTTGGAAGTCCAAGAAACAAGTGCATGTCCTAAAAATTGGCATGTTCCGGATGTACTTTTTCTATCTATCCTGCATCCGCCAAAATCGGCATATGCATAAGCTATTAGATCGAATTTTTCAGATTTTGGATACCACAATCCTAAATTTGGAGTTCCTTTAAGATACCTAAATATTCTTTTAACACTCTTTAGATGAGATAATTTAGGATTAGATTGAAACCTAGCGCAAAGTCCTACACTAAACATAATATCCGGTCTAGTCGCGGTGAGGTAGAGTAGGCTACCTATCATTCCCCTATATGTTTTTTGATCGAAATGTTCACTATTTTCATCCATATCTAACTTAGTTGCAGTACTCATAGGAGTGTTTATTGCTTTTGAATTATCCATGTTAAATCGTTTTAACAATTCTAATGTGTATTTAGATTGGTTAAGAAATATACCATCCTTAAGTTGTTTGATTTGTAATCCTAAAAAGAAAGTTAATTCACCCATTAAACTCATTTCAAATTCATGACTCATAGATTTGGCAAATGATTCACATAGTGATTCATCCGAAGAGCCAAAAATGATATCGTCAACATAAATTTGCACAATAAGAAAATTCTTTTCAAAATGTTTAATAAACAATGTAGTATCAACCTTGCCTTTGGTAAAATTATTTAAAATAAGAAAGGAACTAAGCCTTTCATACCAAGCTCTAGGGGCTTGTTTTAAGCCATAGAGAGCCTTAGTCAATTTGAATACATGATTAGGAAGAAGAGAATTTTCAAATCCGGGAGGTTGTTCGACATATACTTCTTCGGAAATAAAACCATTCAAGAAAGCACTTTTGACATCCATTTGAAATAGTTTAAAATTATTACTACTAGCATAGGCAAGGAGCATCCTTATGGCTTCTAATCGAGCCACGGGAGCGAAGGTTTCTTCGTAATCGATACCTTCTTCTTGGTTGAAACCTTTGGCCACTAATCTAGCCTTGTTTCTAACCACGATACCATTTTCGTCTTGCTTGTTTCTAAAGACCCACTTAGTACCTATGACTAAGTGGTCACTTGGTCTAGGAACAAGCTTCCATACCTCATTCCTCTCAAATTGGTTCAATTCTTCTTGCATTGCAATGACCCAAAAATCATCTTTTAAGGCTTCGTCAATGCATTTAGGTTCAATTTGAGAAAGGAAAGCGGCGTTAGCACAAAAATTCTTGAAAGAAGAATGAGTTTGAACCCCTTTTGTTGTATCTCCTATAATTAGCTCCTTTGGATGAGCATCTACATACTTCCATTCTTTGGGTAAAGAAATTTCGGAAGAAGATGCATTCAAATGGCTATTTTGAGGAGGGGGTTCGTTTAAATTCAAACTATCAAAATCAAGATCATCATCAAAATCATTTTTCTTTAAATCAGAAATTTCATTAAAAACTACATGAATAGACTCTTCTATTACTAAGGTCCTTTTGTTAAAGACACGAAAGGCCTTAGAAACGGAGGAGTAACCAAGAAAAATGCCTTCATCGGATTTAGCATCAAATTTACCTAGGGCATCCTTTTCATTTAAAATGAAGCATTTACAACCAAAAACTTTAAAATAAGAAATATTTGGTTTTTTGTTATTCCATAATTCATAGGGAGTTTTTGATAGAGATGGTCTTATTAGGACCCTATTCATGATGTAACAAGCCGTATTTACGGCTTCGGCCCAAAAATATTTGGGTAAGCTATGTTCATTTAACATAGTTCTTGCCATTTCTTGTAGGCTTCTATTTTTCCTTTCAACTACTCCATTTTGTTGGGGATTTCTTGGAGTTGAGAAGTTATGATTGTACCCATTAACTTCGTAAAAATTTTGAAAGTCACGGTTTTGGAATTCACCACCGTGATCACTCCGAATTGATGAAATCATGAAGCCTTTTTCATTTTGAGTGAGTTTACAAAACTTAGAGAAACACTTGAAGCAATCACTTTTGTGAGCTAAGAAATAGGTCCAAGTGTATCTAGAGTAGTCATCCACAATCACAAAAGCATATTTGCTTCCACCTAGACTTGTTGTATCAATTGGTCCAAATAAGTCCAAATGGATCAATTGTAATGGTCTAGTGGTGCTAATTTGATTTTTTGGTTTGAAGCTTGTTTTAATTTGTTTGCCTAGTTGACATGCATCGCATACCTTATCCTTAATAAACTTCATATTCGGAATCCCTCGTACTAATTTTTGAGATGAGATTTTAGATATTGTTTTCATGCTTGCATGACCTAATCTCCTATGCCAAAGCCAAGCATCATCATTTACGACGGAGAAACACATTTCGTTACCTAGTTCATCAAGATTGATGGTATAGACATTATTTTGTTTTAAAGCAATCATAGTCATGTTATGATTTGGTTTTTCAATAATGCACATATTTGATTCAAATCTAACGATATAACCTTTATCGCATAGTTGACTAATACTCAAGAGATTATGTTTTAATCCATTAACTAGTAAGACATCATCAATGGAAAAATTAAATTTGTTACCAATAGTTCCCTTGCCAATGATTTTGCCCTTGTTGTTGTCTCCGAAGGTAACGTACCCTTCTTCTTTGCTAGTGAGCATAGAGAAATGAGATGGATCTCCAGTCATATGTCTTGAGCATCCACTATCGAGATACCATCTCTTGCTCCTAGCTTGTGGGTTTGTCTACAAAAGAGGATGATTTTTAGGTACCCATTTGATTTTGGGTGCCTCAAAAATTGACCCACTAAATTTGCAATTTATTATTGAATTCTTTATAGTTCCTTTAGGAACCCATATTAATTTTTGTGAACTAATTTTCCTAAATGGGCATTTGTAGGCAATATGTCCGGATTTGAAACAAAAGTTGCATTTCATATAAGAGGAAACATGTAATGTAGGTCCTTTTATGAAAGTGGTAGGATTTTGATGTAATCCTTTTACAAATCCAATTCCATTTTTATTTGCGATGTGACCCTTGTGTGCAAGGATCATATCTAATCCTTTGCTACCAACCTTAAACTTGTTTAAGGTTTCCTTAAGAAGCATATTTTCATTTTTTATTGCTTCTAAGTGCTCACACTTAGAGCATGGAGGAGTTTGAAGACTATCAAACTTATCTTGTAGCAATGCATGCTCTTTCTTTAAGATACTTAACTTCTTGCTAACAGTTCTACATTCATCAAATAATTCATGAAAAGCGATAGATAGTTCTTCAAAAGATAAATCTTCATTAAATAAATCACATACCTCTTCTCCTAACGTCATTAGCGCGTAATGAGCAACTTGCTCGGTGTTGGACTCCTCTTCTTCGGATGCGCTTGAATCATCCCACGTTGCCTTGAACGCCTTCTTCTTTGATGTTCTCTTTTTGGCTTGAGGACAATCGTTCTTGTAGTGTCCCGGTTTTTTGCATTCATAGCAAATCACTTGGTCCTTCTTTTGTTCAAATTTGTTTTTAAATTTGTTCTTTCTTAAGTATTTCTTAAATTTTTGAGTCAAAAGTGCAATGTCATTATCACTGTCCTCATCACTTGATGTTCCTTTCAAGTGGTCTTCTTGTGATTTGAGTGCCATATCCTTCCTGTTCTTTGGAAGGGGGTTCTCGAGCTCATCATGAGCTTGACATATCATTTCGTAGGTCATTAGAGACCCAATGAGTTCTTCAAGAGGGAATGCTTTAAGGTCTTTGGCCTCTTGAATGGCCGTAACTTTTGGATCCCAACTTTTAGGGAGGGATCTTAAGATTTTAGTTACTAGTTCAAAGTTAGTAAAATCTTTACCAAGAGCTTTGAGTCCATTGATGACATTCGTAAACCGGGTATACATGTCTCCGATGGACTCACTTGGTTTCATTCGGAAAAGTTCGTAAGAGTGCACAAGGATGTTGATTTTGGACTCTTTCACTCGGCTAGTGCCTTCATGAGTGACCTCAAGAGTTCTCCAAATATCAAAAGCCGAATCACGATTAAATTCGTTTTTGTCTAATGCACAAAACAAGGCATTCATAGCCTTTGCATTTAAAGCAAAAACCTTCTTCTCCGATTCATTCCATTCGCTCATCGGAAGAGAAGATTTTTGAAATCCATTCTCAACAATAGACCAAAGCTCAAAGTCCATAGAAATGAGGAAGATCCTCATGCGAGTCTTCCAATATGTATAATCCGACCCATTAAACAAAGGTGGTCGTGCAATAGAGTGGCCCTCTTGCATTCCGGAGTAAGCCATCTCTCTTGGGTATTAAACCAAATATGAGAGATAACCTCGCTTTGATACCACTTGTTAGGATCGGAGCGGCACTAAGAGGGGGGGGTGAATTAGTGCAGCGGATTAAAACTTCGATTTTAACAAAATCTTTCGAACGATAAGAACGGAACTTGAAAAGTTTAACTTGAAAGCGTATTCTTAAAGTTGCGCAGCAAGGGTAATAAGGAACTAAAGCAGTAAGAAGATTTGCAGTAATGTAAATGACAATAATAAAATGCAAACCAGAGATTACGCTGATTTTTAGAGTGGTTCGGTCAAATGACCTACTCCACTTGCGATGCCCCTCTTCGATGAGGCTCCCACCTTCCACTAGCAAATCTCTTGAAATGGAAGGGTAAACACCCCTCTTACAACCTTTTACAAGCAGTTCAACCTCTTACAAATTTTCAATAAGAAAGAAGGAGGAGAACTCTCTAGCAAATTGAAAACAAGACTTGCTAAGACTTTCTAAGACATTTCTCTCAATCAAAATGCTTCTCAAAAGTTGTAACCTCAGCTGAGATTTGAGGGGTATTTATAGGCCTCAAGAGGATTCAAATTTTGGGCTTCAAAATTTGAATTCTCTTAGGGTTCCCGGTGCTGGAGGTGCCACCGCCCAACCAGGCGGTGCCACCGCCCAGCGCTCGGGTGCTGGACGGTGCAACCGCCCAGCCAAGGTGGTGTCACCGCCCAGCTCTCGGGCTTCAATCTTGGCTCTCTAGTTCGCTGGTTTAGCTTAATTTTTAGCCTAAACCAACTCTGACTTTGGGCCCAGTTGGCCCCTAACCAGGATATAGGATTATCTCTTAATCCTAATCCTAATTACAAGTGGACTACATAACCAAAACACATCCTAAGCAAATTTTCAACCGCGAACGTCAAGTCTTGTTCTGGCGAGCTTTCCGACGAACTTTCTGCCGACGGGCTTCTAGCAAGCTCCCGAACTTGTGATGACTTTAATGAGTAGCCGAGCCTTCTCGGTGATCTCCGTGAACCTCCGACGATCTCTTCGGCGAACTTCCGAAAATTCCGACAGGTTCCCGATTTCTTCTCGGTTGGTTCTAGCAGCATCTCCGACGATTCTTCGGACTCTTAAACGTCCATCGAACTTGACTCCGGTATTCTCGCTTTGTGTTTTCTGGTTATCGTAGTTAATCCTGCACACTTAACTCAATAATATGGATTAGATCAAATAACCCATCAATTGATTTTATCATCAAAATCCGAGATTCAACACTAGGGTGCTGAGATGGCTGACATTTTGCTCCGCTCATGACGGTCGCCGCGCCACGCAAGAACAGCCCAAAAACAGGCCAAAACAACCTAAAAACGGACCAAAACTGGCCATTTTTGGCTGCGCGAGCGAGCAGCGAGCGGCGGACAGCGAGCGAAGCGAGAGGTAGCACCGTCCCTGCTATATGAAAGCCCCATCTAGCAAAGAACAACCCAAAAACAGGCCAAAAGGGGGCAAGAAGGGGGCAAAAACGGGGCAAAACTTGGCCATCTTTGGCCGAGCAGCGGAGAGCGAGCGAAGTGTGGGGGCAGCACCTTCCCTGTTATCCGAATGCCCCATCTCGCCCTGTGTTGTTATCTGAAGGCCCCATCAAGCACGCGAAAAGGGCGAAACAGGCCAAAACTAGACATTCTATCGTCGAACGAAGTATGCAGACGGGTCAGGAGCCTTGGTTGGGGTCATTGTATTGTCTGAACCCAACTGTATACAGGTGAGGTGAGGTGAGCTATGAGGCGGGTGAAGAAGCAAGCGAGGGCATTGAGGCCAAGGTTATTGGTTTGGTGCTTGCAGCTGCTGCAAGCAACAACAGTATGATATGACGGTGGGGATGCTGCTCGTGCTTGTCGTCGAGTCCAATTCTGCGAACAGGCCACTGGAACCGTAGCACATTGGTTGGTGCTTGCGCCTGCACAGCAGCAACGACATGTAACAATGCATCGACCTGTGCAGTGACCGCTCCGTCGCCTCATCGAATCAAAGGCACTCGGTCGCCACGTGCGGTGGCTCCTGCATTGCTGAGCGCTACTGCACTTGGACACCTCAGCTCAGCCCCAAGTTCAATGCGTCCCATTGGATATTTCGAGCGCTCGGCTGTCGCTTTCAACCTCGTCAGCGTGGCTTACACAGTGAATTTGGGGGGGAGGTGGGGGACGAATCCGTGTGACGCAGGGCTGGATCTCAGTGGATCGTGGCAGCAAGGCCACTCTACCACTTACAATGCCCCATCGCGTATTTAAGTCGTCTGCAAAGGATTCGGCCCGTCGTCCGTGCGGAATTTCACTTCCCGATGGCCACCCGTGGCTATACCACCACGGGGGCTATATCGGCGACACGAGCCCATGGGGGCCAAAGGCCCCTACTATGGGTCGGGAGGCGAACGACAGGCGCGAGCACCGGTTGCTAGCTACGATTCTGACTTAGAGGTGTTCAGTCATAATCCAACACACGGTAGCTTCGCGCCACTGGCTTTTCAACTAATCGCAATGACCAATTGTGTGAATCAACGGTTCCTCTCCTACTAGGTTGAATTACTATCGCGGCATGATCATCAGTAGGGTAAAACTAACCTGTCTCACGATGGTCTAAACCCAGCTCACGTTCCCTATTGGTGGGTGAACAATCCAACACTTGGTGAATTCTGCTTCACAATGATAGGAAGAGCCGACATCGAAGGATCAAAAAGCAACGTCGCTATGAATGCTTGGCTGCCACAAGCCAGTTATCCCTGTGGTAACTTTTTTGACACCTCTAGCTTCAAATTCTGAAGGTCTAAAGGATCGATAGGCCACGCTTTCACGGTTCATATTCGTACTGGAAATCCGAATCAAACGAGCTTTTACCCTTTTGTTCCACACGAGATTTCTGTTCTCGTTGAGCTCATATTAGGACACTGTTAGGACTCTAGCTAGGAGAGTCCTAATTAAGAGGGACATTCATGTAAAACCTACCTAAGCCGACCCCTATTAAAGAGGTGAAGAGGCCGGCTAGGGTTAGGAGGTTGTTTCTTACAGATGAATTAAGAGTTGTAAAGGAATAAGGAGTCTTGAGTAGAAGTCCTATTAGGAGTTGGTTAGAAGTAGGAGTCCTATTAGGAGTTAGGGTTTAGAAACCCTATAAATAGCCATGTATTCCTCCTCTTTTGATAAGCAATAGATGAATTTTTTTTGCAGCCTTTGAGCAGCAACTTGGAGGGAGGAACCCCTATAGAGTTCCAAGGAGGCCGATCCCCTAAAGAGATCAACCCCAAGTTTAGAATCTGCAAGGGTTTTAACACCTGGTATCAGAGCAGCGTTCTTGGCATCTCGCTGCCCTTCCACAGCTATCCATCAACCCTCCACAACCGCCCAAAGCAATTCCCACAATTGCTTAAGAGATCGTTGCTAAATTCCGCCGTCATCTCCACCACCACGGATCATCCTTTGATCTCCCCATGAATTGCGACAGGTTCTGGTTTTCTACCTTACTGCTACTGCAATTTAGTTATTCTTATTTTAAAATCCTAAAAAAATTATTCCTATATTGCTGCATAAACTTTTCTTCATAAAGTTTTCATCTCTATGACGAAAGATACATTGGAGAATTCCAAACGTATAGCACCGTCTGTTTGATCTTGCTACTGTGTTTTTTCTATCCAAATCTCTACAAAATTTTTATGACATTTTTGACATTTCCTAACAGCAGATTTCCTTTGGTTTTGTCAAAAAATTCTCAATATAAACCATTGATATTTTACGTCTAATCTACTATATTTGAAAATCTGCACTGTAAAATTTTAGCCGCATAGAATTGTTTGTTTGATCTTGATACTATGTTGTTTCTATCCAAATCTCTACGAAATTTTTATGATAGCTTTGACACTTCCTAACAGTAGAATTCCCTTTGGTTTCATCAAAAAATTCTCAATATAAACTACTGATCTTTTACGTCCAATCTGCTATACTTAAAAATCTATGCTGCAGAAAATTTCAGCCGCATATTGTTGCCTTAACCCATCTGTTTACAATCTTTTTTGAATGAAATTTCTTATACACTTTATAGATCATCTTGGCTTCCATCTAAGATTGATCTATTAAGAAATTCATCTCTAAAAATGATTTTGTGTTGCTATAAATTTTCGTCGTAATCCGCTGAAATTTCTCGACGAGAATTCTGCAATCGCAACTTGCACCAATTTCCTTGCTGTTATACTGCCGAAATTTTTTGATTAAATTAGATATCCTTGCTGTCATATAAACTGTGATTTTGCTATCAATTCCCTCCTCAATTCTCTCAAGTTTTTGGTGAAAATTACGTCGAGAAACCGTTGTTTCTTCGACAACAATTCTACTCTTACAAGACAGTACATACTTGCTGCAACTTCCACTTATTTCTATCAAACCTTTGCTACCATCTACCTGTTGAATCTCGGATTTTGATGATGAAATCAATTGATGGGTTAATTGATCTAATCCATATTATTGAGTTAAGTGTGCAGGATTAACTACGATAACCAGAAAACACAAAGCAAGAATACCGGAGTCAAGATCGATGGACGTTTAAGAGTCCGAAGAATCGTCGGAGATGCTGCCGGAACCAACCGAGAAGAAATCGGGAACCTATCGAAATTTTCGGAAGTTCGCCGAAGAGATCGTCAGAGGTTCATGGAGATCACCGAGAAGGCTCGGCTACTCGTTAAAGTCATCACAAGATCGGGAGCTTGATGGGAGTCCGTCGGAAGAAGTTCGTCGGAAAGCTCGCCGAAACAAGACTCGACGTTCGCGGTTGAAAGCTTGCTTAGGATGTGTTTTTGTTATGTAGTTCACTTGTAATTAGGATTAGGATTAAGAGATAATCCTATATCCTGGTTAGGGGCTAACTAGGCCCAAAGTCAGATATGATTTGGGCTTAAATTTAAGCCAAACCAGTGAAATCGGAGAGCCAGGCGGTGGCACCGCCTGGCTGGGCGGTGGCACCGCCCAGCACTCGAGAGCTGGGCGGTGACACCTCCTTGGCTGGGCAGTTGCACCGTCCAGCACCCGAGCGCTGGGCGGTGGCACCGCTTGGCTAGGCGGTGGCACCTCCAGCATTCGGGAACCCAAAGAGAATTCAAATTTTGGAGCCCAAATTTGAATCCTCTTGAGGCCTATAAATACCCCTCAAATCTCAGCTGAGGTTACAACTTTTGAGAAGCATTTTGATTGAGAGAAAAGTCTTAGAAAGTCTTAGCAAGTCTTGTTTTCAATTTGCTAGAGAGTTCTCCTCCTTTCTTATTGAAAATTTGTAAGAGGTTGAACTGCTTGTAAAAGGTTGTAAGAGGGGTGTTTACCCTTCCATTTCAAGAGATTTGCTAGTGGAAGGTGGGAGCCTCATCGAAGAGGGGCATCGCAAGTGGAGTAGGTCATTTGACCGAACCACTCTAAAAATCGGCGTAATCTCTGGTTTGCATTTTATTATTGTCATTTACATTACTGCAAATCTTCTTACTGCTTTAGTTCCTTATTACCCTTGCTGCGCAACTTTAAGAATACGCTTTCAAGTTAAACTTTTCAAGTTCCATTCTTATCGTACGAAAGATTTTTCTAAAATCGAAGTTTTAATCCGCTGCAGTAATTCACCCCCCCCCCCTCTTAGTGCCGCTCCGATCCTAACAAGTGGTATCAGAGCGAGGTTATCTCTCATATTTGGTTTAATACCCAAGAGAGATGGCTTACTCCGGCATGCAAGAGGGCCATTCTATTGCACGACCACCTTTGTTTAATGGGTCAGATTACACATATTGGAAGACTCGCATGAAGATCTTCCTCATTTCTATGGACTTCGAGCTTTGGTCTATTGTTGAGAATGGATTTCAAAAATCTTCTCTTCCGATGAGCGAATGGAATGAATCGAAGAAGAAGGTTTTTGCTTTAAATGCAAAGGCTATGAATGCCTTGTTTTGTGCATTAGACAAAAACGAATTTAATCGTGTTTCAATGTGTGATTCGGCTTTTGATATTTGGAGAACTCTTGAGGTCACTCATGAAGGCACTAGCCGAGTGAAAGAGTCCAAAATCAACATCCTTGTGCACTCTTACGAACTTTTCCGAATGAAACCAAGTGAGTCCATCGGAGACATGTACACCCGGTTTACGGATGTCATCAATGGACTCAAAGCTCTTGGTAAAGATTTTACTAACTTTGAACTAGTAACTAAAATCTTAAGATCCCTCCCTAAAAGTTGGGATCCAAAAGTTACGGCCATTCAAGAGGCCAAAGACCTTAAAGCATTCCCTCTTGAAGAACTCATTGGGTCTCTAATGACCTACGAAATGACATGTCAAGCTCATGACGAGCTCGAGAACCCCCTTCCAAAGAACAGGAAGGATATGGCACTCAAATCACACGAAGACCACTTGAAAGGAACATCAAGTGATGAGGACAGTGACAATGACATTGCACTTTTGACTCAAAAATTTAAAAAATATTTAAGAAAGAACAAACTTAAAAATAATATAAAAAATAAATTTGAACAAAAGAAGGACCAAGTGATTTGCTATGAATGCAAAAAATCGGGACACTACAAGAACGATTGTCCTCAAGCCAAAAAGAGGACATCAAAGAAGAAGGCGCTCAAGGCAACATGGGATGATTCAAGCGCGTCCGAAGAAGAGGAGTCTAACACCGAGCAAGTTGCTCATTACGCGCTAATGGCTTTAGAAGAAGAGGTATGTGATTTATTTTATGAAGATTTATCTTTTGAAGAACTCTCTATCGCTTTTCATGAATTATTTGATGAATGTAGAACTGTTAGCAAGAAGTTAAGTATCTTAAAGAAAGAGCATGCTTTGCTACAAGATAAGTTTGATAGTCTTCAAACTCCTCCATGCTCTAAGTGTGAGCATTTAGAAGCATTAAAAAATGAAAATTTGCTTCTTAAGGAAACCTTAAACAAGTTTAAGGTTGGTAGCAAAGGATTAGATATGATCCTTGCACACAAGGATCACATCGCAAATAGAAATGGAATTGGATTTGTAAAAGGATTACATCAAAATCCTACCACTTTCATAAAAGGACCTACATTACATGTTTCCTCTTATATGAAATGCAACTTCTGTTGCCAATCCGGACATATTGCCTACAAATGTCCATTTAGGAAAATTAGTTCACAAAAATTAATATGGGTTCCTAAAGGAACTATAAAGGATTCAAAAATAAATAACAAGGTTAGTGGGTCAATTTTTGAGGCACCCAAAATCAAATGGGTACCTAAAAATCATCCTCTTTTGTAGACAAACCCACAAGCTAGGAGCAAGAGATGGTATCTCGATAGTGGATGCTCAAGACATATGACTGGAGATCCATCTCATTTCTCTATGCTCACTAGAAAAGAAGAAGGGTACGTCACCTTCGGAGACAACAACAAAGGCAAAATCATTGGCAAGGGAACTATTGGTAACAAATTTAGTTTTTCCATTGTTGATGTTTTACTAGTCGATGGATTAAAACATAATCTCTTGAGTATTAGTCAACTATGCGATAAAGGTTATTGTTAGGATCGAGAGCACTAAGAGGGGGGGGGGGGGTGAATTAGTGCAGCGGAAATCTTACAGCGATTAAAAACGAAAGCTGCGTTCGTTCGATAAAGAAAAATTATTATGATTCTAAAGCCGATTCACAGTTTGTATCTAAGTGCAGTTTGCACAGTTTGCGTCTAAATGCAGTTTTGCATCTAAATGCAGTTTGCGTCTAAATGCGGATTGCGTCTAAGCGCAGTTTGCGTTTAAACACAGTTTGCGTCTAAACACTGTTTACGTCTAAGCGCAGTTTGCGTCTAAACGCAGTTTGCGTCTAAGTGCAGTTTGCGTCTAAGCGCAGTTTACTTCTAAACGCAATTTGCGTCTAAACACAGGTTGCGTTTAAGCGCAGTTTACGTCTAAACGCAGTTTGCGTCTAAACGCAGTTAGCGTCTAAGCGCAGTTTGCGTCTAAGCGCAGTTTACGTCTAAACGCAGTTTGCGTCTAAACACAGTTTACGTCCAAACACAGTTTACGTCTAAATGTAAACTGCACAGAAACTCGTTCGTGAAAGTGCAGACGACAGTTTGCAGTTATAAATAGAATCAAGACGTAAACGTAAACTGCACAGAAACTCGTTCGTAAAAGCGCAGAAGACTGTTTGCAGTTATAAATAGAATCAAGACGTAAACGTAAACTGCACAGAAACTCGTTCGTAAAAGCGCAGAAGACAATTCATAGTTATAAACAGATTTAAGACGTAAATGTAAGCTGCAATGTAAAGATCGTACGAAAACACTTTTTTACGTCTGAATGCAGATTCGGAAAGATTAGAACTTAGAAACTTGTTCGTAAAAGCGCAGAGAGCAGTAGCTATGTAGGAGGTTTGCAGTAATGATAAAGTGTTCAAAATAAACGCAAACCAGAGATTTAGAGTGGTTCGGTCAGTCTTGACCTACTCCACTTCTGGATTCCTCCACCGGCGAGGTTACCGACGTCAACTAGAGGCCTTCCTTCAATAGGCGAAGGCCAACTGCCCTTTTACAGTTTCTCTCCTTTTGACGGGCTCAGGAGACAACCCTTACAGATGTTGAATCTCAGATTTTGATGATGAAATCAATTGATGGGTTAATTGATCTAATCCATATTATTGAGTTAAGTGTGCAGGATTAACTACGATAACCAGAAAACACAAAGCAAGAATACCGGAGTCAAGATCGATGGACGTTTAAGAGTCCGAAGAATCGTCGGAGATGCTGCCGGAACCAACCGAGAAGAAATCGGGAACCTATCGGAAGTTCGCCGAAGACATCGTCGGAGGTTCACGGAGATCACCGAGAAGGCCCGGCTACTCGTTAAAGTCATCACAAGATCATGAGCTTGATGGGAGTCCGTCGGAAGAAGTTCGTCGGAAAGCTCGCCGAAACAAGACTCGACGTTCGCGGTTGAAAGCTTGCTTAGGATGTGTTTTTGTTATGTAGTTCACTTGTAATTAGGATTAGGATTAAGAGATAATCCTATATCCTGGTTAGGGGCCAACTGGGCCCAAAGTCAGATATGGTTTGGGCTTAAATTAAGCCAAACCAGTGAAATCGGAGTGCCAGGCGGTGGCACCGCCTGGCTGGGCGGTGGCACTGCCCAGCACCCGAGAGCTGGGCGGTGACACCTCCTTGGCTGGGCGGTTGCACCGTCCAGCACCCGAGCGCTGGGCGGTGGCACCGCTTGGCTGGGCGGTGGCACCTCCAGCACCGGGAACCCTAAGAGAATTCAAATTTTGGAGCCCAAAATTTGAATCCTCTTGAGGCTTATAAATACCCCTCAAATCTCAGCTGAGGTTACAACTTTTGAGAAGCATTTTGATTGAGAGAAAAAGTCTTAGAAAGTCTTAGCAAGTCTTGTTTTCAATTTGCTAGAGAGTTCTCCTCCTTCTTTCTTATTGAAAATTTGTAAGAGGTTGAGCTGTTTGTAAAAGGTTGTAAGAGGGGTATTGACCCTTCCATTTCAAGAGATTTGCTAGTGGAAGGTGGGAGCCTCATCGAAGAGGGGCATCGCAAGTGGAGTAGGTCATTTGACCGAACCACTCTAAAAATCGGCGTAATCTATGGTTTGCATTTTATTATTGTCATTTACATTACTGCAAATCTTCTTACTGCTTTAGTTCCTTATTACCCTTGCTGCGCAACTTTAAGAATACGCTTTCAAGTTAAACTTTTCAAGTTCCGTTCTTATCATACGAAAGATTTTGTTAAAATCGAAGTTTTAATCCGCTGCACTAATTCACCCCCCCCCCCTCTTAGTGCCGCTCCGATCCTAACAAGTGGTATCAGAGCGAGGTTATCTCTCATATTTGGTTTAATACCCAAGAGAGATGGCTTACTCCGGCATGCAAGAGGGCCACTCTATTGCACGACCACCTTTGTTTAATTGGTCGGATTATACATATTGGAAGACTCGCATGAGGATCTTCCTCATTTCTATGGACTTTGAGCTTTGGTCTATTGTTGAGAATGGATTTCAAAAATCTTCTCTTCCGATGAGCGAATGGAATGAATCGGAGAAGAAGGTTTTTGCTTTAAATGCAAAGGCTATGAATGCCTTGTTTTGTGCATTAGACAAAAACGAATTTAATCGTGTTTCAATGTGTGATTTGGCTTTTGATATTTGGAGAACTCTTGAGGTCACTCATGAAGGCACTAGCCGAGTGAAAGAGTCCAAAATCAACATCCTTGTGCACTCTTACGCACTTTTGACTCAAAAATTTAAGAAATACTTAAGAAAAAACAAATTTAAAAACAAATTTGAACAAAAGAAGGACCAAGTGATTTGCTATGAATGCAAAAAACCGGGACACTACAAGAACGATTGTCCTCAAGCCAAAAAGAGAACATCAAAGAAGAAGGCGTTCAAGGCAACGTGGGATGATTCAAGCGCATCCGAAGAAGAGGAGTCGAACACCGAGCAAGTTGCTCATTACGCGCTAATGGCGTTAGGAGAAGAGGTATGTGATTTATTTAATGAAGATTTATCTTTTGAAGAACTATCTATCGCTTTTCATGAATTATTTGATGAATGTAGAACTGTTAGCAAGAAGTTAAGTATCTTAAAGAAAGAGCATGCTTTGCTACAAAATAAGTTTGATAGTCTTCAAACTCCTCCATGCTCTAAGTGTGAGCACTTAGAAGCAATAAAAAATGAAAATTTGCTTCTTAAGGAAACCTTAAACAAGTTTAAGGTTGGTAGCAAAGGATTAGATATGATCCTTGCACACAAGGGTCACATCGCAAATAGAAATGGAATTGGATTTGTAAAAGGATTACATCAAAATCCTACCACTTTCATAAAAGGACCTACATTACATGTTTCCTCTTATATGAAATGCAACTTTTGTTGCAAATCTGGACATATTGCCTACAAATCCCCATTTAGGAAAATTAGTTCACAAAAATTAATATGGGTTCCTAAAGGAACTATAAAGAATTCAATAATAAATAACAAAGTTAGTGGGTCAATTTTTGAGGTACCCAAAATCAAATGGGTACCTAAAAATCATCCTCTTTTGTAGACAAACCCACAAGCTAGGAGCAAGAGATGGTATCTCGATAGTGGATGCTCAAGACATATGACTGGAGATCCATCTCATTTCTCTATGCTCACTAGCAAAGAAGAAGGGTACGTTACCTTCGGAGACAACAACAAGGGCAAAATCATTGGCAAGGGAACTATTGGTAACAAATTTAATTTTTCCATTGATGATGTCTTACTAGTTGATGGATTAAAACATAATCTCTTGAGTATTAGTCAAATATGCGATAAAGGTTATATCGTTAGATTTGAATCAAATATGTGCATTATTGAAAAACCAAATCATAACATGACTATGATTGCTTTAAAACAAAATAATGTCTATACCATCAATCTTGATGAACTAGGTAATGAAATGTGTTTCTCCGTCGTAAATGATGATGCTTGGCTTTGGCATAGGAGATTAGGTCATGCAAGCATGAAAACAATATCTAAAATCTCATCTCAAGAATTAGTACGAGGGATTCCGAATATGAAGTTTATTAAGGATAAGGTATGCGATGCATGTCAACTAGGCAAACAAATAAAAACAAGCTTCAAACCAAAAAATCAAATTAGCACCACTAGACCATTACAATTGATCCATTTGGACTTATTTGGACTAATTGATACAACAAGTCTAGGTGGAAGCAAATATGCTTTTGTGATTGTGGATGACTACTCTAGATACACTTGGACCTATTTCTTAGCTCACAAAAGTGATTGCTTCAAGTGTTTCTCTAAATTTTGTAAACTCACTCAAAACGAAAAGGCTTCATGATTTCATCAATTCGGAGTGATCACGGTGGTGAATTCCAAAACCGTGACTTTCAAAATTTTTGCGAAAGTAATGGGTACAATCACAACTTCTCAACTCCAAGAAATCCTCAACAAAATGGAGTAGTTGAAAGGAAAAATAGAAACCTACAAGAAATGGCAAGAACTATGTTGAATGAATATAGTTTACCTAAGTACTTTTGGGCCGAAGCCGTAAATACGGCTTGCTACATCATGAATAGAGTCCTAATAAGACCATCCTTATCCAAAACTCCCTATGAATTATGGAATAACAAAAAACCAAACATCTCCTATTTTAAAGTTTTCGGTTGTAAATGCTTTATTTTAAATGAAAGGGATGCCTTAGGAAAATTTGATGCTAAATCCGATGAAGGCATCTTTCTTGGTTACTCTTCCGTTTCTAAAGCTTTTCGGGTTTTTAACAAAAGGACCTTAGTAATAGAAGAGTCTATTCATGTAGTTTTTAATGAAATTTCTGATTTAAAGAAAAATGATTTTGATGATGATCTTGATTTTGATAATTTGAATTTAAACGAACCCCCTCCTCAAAATAGCCATTTGAATGCATCTTCTTCCGAAATTTCTTTACCCAAAGAATGGAAGTATGTAGATGCTCATCCAAAGGAGCTAATTATAGGAGATACAACAAAAGGGGTTCAAACTCGTTCTTCTTTCAAGAATTTTTGTGCTAACGCCGCTTTCCTTTCTCAAATTGAACCTAAATGCATTGACGAAGCCTTAAAAGATGATTTTTGGGTCATTGCAATGCAAGAAGAATTGAACCAATTTGAGAGGAATGAGGTATGGAAGCTTGTTCCTAGACCAAGTGACCACTTAGTCATAGGTACTAAGTGGGTCTTTAGAAACAAGCAAAACGAAAATGGTATCGTGGTTAGAAACAAGGCTAGATTAGTGGCCAAAGGTTTCAACCAAGAAGAAGGTATCGATTACGAAGAAACCTTTGCTCCCGTGGCTCGATTAGAAGCCATAAGGATGCTCCTTGCCTATGCTAGTAGTAATAATTTTAAACTATTTCAAATGGATGTTAAAAGTGCTTTCTTGAATGGTTTTATTTCCGAAGAAGTATATGTCGAACAACCTCCCGGATTTGAAAATTCTCTTCTTCCTAATCATGTATTCAAATTGACTAAAGCTCTCTATGGCTTGAAACAAGCTCCTAGAGCTTGGTATGAAAGGCTTAGTTCCTTTCTTATTTTAAATAATTTTACCAAAGGCAAGGTTGATACTACATTGTTTATTAAATATTTTGAAAATAATTTTCTTATTGTGCAAATTTATGTTGACGATATTATTTTTGGCTCTTCGGATGAATCACTATGTGAATCATTTGCCAAATGTATGAGTCATGAATTTGAAATGAGTTTAATGGGTGAATTAATCTTCTTTTTAGGATTACAAATCAAACAACTTAGTGATGGTATATTTCTTAACCAATCCAAATATACATTAGAATTGTTAAAACGATTTAACATGGATAATTCAAAAGCAATAAACACCCCTATGAGTACTGCGACTAAGTTAGATATGGATGAAAATAGTGAAAATTTCGATCAAAAAACATATAGGGGAATGATAGGTAGTCTACTCTACCTCACCGCGACTAGACCAGATATTATGTTTAGTGTAGGACTTTGCACTAGGTTTCAATCTAATCCTAAATTATCTCATCTAACGAGTGTTAAAAGAATATTTAGGTATCTTAAAGGAACTCCAAATTTAGGATTGTGGTATCCAAAATCTGAAAAATTTGATCTAATAGCTTATGCAGATGCCGATTTTGGCGGATGCAGGATAGATAGAAAAAGTACATCCGGAACATGCCAATTTTTAGGACATGCACTTGTTTCTTGAACTTCCAAGAAACAAAATTCAGTTGCACTATCTACGGCGGAAGCCGAATACATTGCTGCAAGTGCATGTTGTGCACAAGTCATTTGGATGAAAAATACATTAGAAGATTATGGAATTCACTTTAAAAACATTCCCATAAAATGTGATAATACTAGTGTCATATGTCTTACTAAAAATCCAATTCAGCACTCTAGAACTAAGCACATCGACGTTAGGCATCATTTCATACGCGATCATGTCCTTAATAATGATGTTGTTCTAGAATTCATTGACACAAAGCATCAATTAGCAGATATATTTACAAAAGCTTTGAATGAAGACCAGTTTGAATTCATTAGAAGGGAATTAGGTATGTTAAATTGCCCCTAAGAATAAACTTGTTTGAATGGATTTTCCATAAAGTTTTTCATTCTCTCTCCGTTCCTCGGTGACTTGTTAAATTATCTTATCCTATCTTGAGTCAAACACCGCTTCCATCTGATCAAGATTAATAATTTTATGATATTTTGAATCTCGAAATTGATTTTGATGGCTTGATTATGAGTTTCAAGTTGACGAATTGAATTTGAATGGATTTGTATTCGAATTATGATCTTGACTTATTGGAGTTACTACTTAAAATTTTTTTTCTCTTATCCCAATCTCTTCTTTGTACATATACAATTTTTGTTATTTATAAAAAGAAGAGATTTGATAATATGGATGAATGCTGAATTTTCCTTTAAGATGAACTCTGTGTAAATATTTTAGCATACTTAATTTTGAATGATAAAATCTTTGTATGATCAATGATAATATAGATGAGTGATGTATGTGTTGAATCTCGGATTTTGATGATGAAGTCAATTGTCATTTGTTGTCTAATCTATGTGTTGAGATAAGTGTGCAGGATTAACTACGATGAAAGATAGACAAGCAGCAGGAGTTGCGCCGGAGTCAAGTTCATGATCACGTTGGGAGTTCGAGAGTTCGACGGAAGTTCGGACGGTCGTCGGAGGTTCTACGAGAACAGATCCGAGAAGTGCAGAAGCTTGCCAAGCGAAGCTCGTCGGAACTTGCCAAGTGGATCGTCGCAAAGTCCAGGAGTTTGCCGGAAGTCCGCAGGAGCATCACCGAGGGTTCATCGGATGATCGACGGAAGTTCGCCGGAAACTCGCCGGAAGGAGCGATTGACGCACCGAAGCAAAGCTGCAGAAGTTGTCTTAGATTTAATCGTAGTTAGCACGTTGATTAAGTTGGAAAATGGGAGGTGATCCCATTGGCTTAATCTTGGGGCAATTGGGCCCCTGAAAGATTGAAATTGGGCCGAATGGAATGAACCATTCGGACCCTGATTGCACTAGGAGGTGCAACCGCCCAGGCCAGGAGGTGGCACCGCCTGGGCTAAGCCTCCCAGCGAGACTGGGCGGTGCAACCTCCCCAGCCGGGAGGTGGCACCGCCTGAGCTCAGTCTTCGAGCTAGACTGGGCGGTGCAACCTCCCTGGCAGAGAGGTGGCACCGCCTGAGCTCAGTCTTCGAGCAAGACTGGGCGGTGCAACCTCCCTGGCAGAGAGGTGGCACCGCCTGAGCTCGGTCTTCGAGCTCTGCCAGGCGGTGCAACCTCTCCAGTCAAGAGGTGCAACCGCCTGATCCCGGAATTCCGGGATTTGATCGTTTTGAGCTCCAAATTTGAATTGGGTTGGGGCCTATAAATTCCTCACCCATTCAGCACTGAAAAGATACAGACCTATACCGAAATCTTGATCTTTTCTGTGATTCTAAGAGCTCAAAAGTGTTGTAAAGCCTTTAAGTCTCCTCCTTCTGTTCTTCAAGTTTTCAGTTGTAAAGTGAGGAGAGAAAGGTCTGTAAAGGTTGTCTCCTGAGCCTGTCAAAAGGAGAGAAACTGTAAAAGGGAAGTTTGGCCTTCGCCTATTGAAGGAAGGCCCCTAGTTGACGTCGGCAACCTCGTCGGTGGAGGAAGCCAAAAGTGGAGTAGGTCAAGGCTGACCGAACCACTCTAAATCTCTGGTTTGCGTTTATTTTTTAGCACTTTATCATTACTGCAAACCTCCTTCATTACTACTGCTCTCTGCGCTTTCACGAACAAGTTCTAAGTGCTGTTCTTCCGAATCTGCATTCAGACGTAAATTCATGTTTTCGTACATTACAGTTTACGTTTACGTTTGATTCTGCAGAACCGTCTTTCGTGCTTTCACGAACGAGTTTCTTTGCAGTTTACACTTACATTTTGATTCTATTGATAACTGCAAACTGTCCTCTGCAATTTTACGAACGAGTTTCAACATTTAGACGTAAAACTGCATTTAGACGTAAAACTGCATTTAGACGTAAATCGGCTTTCCCCGCACAATCATCAGATCTCAGTTCACGTTTACGTCTTGATTTCAACTGCATACTGCCTTCTGCGAGCATACAAACGAGTTTCAAAGTTTAGACGTAAATCTGCGTTTAAGACGTAAATCTGCGTTTAGACGTAAATCTGCGTCTAGACGTAAATCTACGTTTAGACGTAAATCTATTTTTTGCAGATTACGTTTTGAGCTAAACAACAGCAGCACATTGTCTTTATACTTCTGCTTAAACTGCTTCTAGATGCAAACTGTGTTTAGACGCAATCTGCGCTTAGACGCAATCTGCATTTAGACGCAATCTGCGCTTAGACGCAATCTGCGCTAAGACGCAAACTGCGCTTAGACGCAATCTGAGTTTAGACGCAATCTGCATTTAGACGCAAACTGCGTTTAGACGCTAACTGTGTTTAAACGTAAACTGCACTTAGTCATAAGTTATCTTTGAGTCGGCTTTTGCTTCAAAACTGATTTTTATCGAACGAACGCAGCTTTTGTTTTTAATCGCTAAAAGATATCCGCTGCACTAATTCACCCCCCCCTCTTAGTGCTCTCGATCCTAACAATTGGTATCAGAGCCCGGTTAACTCTCAAAAGGATTAAAACCCAAGAGAGATGGCTTACGCCGGAAACCAAGAGGGCCATTCCATTACACGTCCACCCATGTTCAATGGGACGGACTACACCTATTGGAAGACCCGAATGAGAATCTTTCTTATTTCTATGGACATTGATCTTTGGAATCTTGTCGAGAATGGTTTTTCAAAGTCTTCTCTTCCAATGATCGATTGGAATGATTTGGAGAAGAAGGCTTTCGCTCTTAATGCAAAGGCTATGAATGCCTTATTTTGTGCACTTGATAAAAACGAGTTTAACCGTGTTTCAACTTGTGAAACTGCATTTGATATTTGGCACACGCTCGAAGTGACCCATGAGGGCACAAGTAGAGTAAAAGAGTCAAAAATCAATTTGCTGTTACATTCTTTCGAACTTTTTCGGATGAAACCGAGTGAAACCATTGGCGACATGTT
>NW_027021348.1:6937500-6942500 GCF_036884655.1 Musa acuminata AAA Group | reverse complement strand
AGCGGAGCAAAATGTCAGCCATCTCCGCACCCTGGAACCCCCCGGGTGGCACAGGGCTGGATGGGGCTTTCGTATAGCAGGGAAGGTGCTGCCTCTCGCTTCGCTCGCTGTCCGCCGCTCGCCGCTCGCTCGCCCAGCCAAAAATGGCCAGTTTTGGCCCGTTTTTGGGCCGTTTTGGCCTGTTTTTGGGCTGTTTTTGCGTCGCGCGGTGACCGTCGTGAGCGGAGCAAAATGTCAGCCATCTCAGCACCCTGGAACCCCCCGGGTGGCACAGGGCTGGATGGGGCTTTCGTATAGCAGGGACGGTGCTGCCTCTCGCTTCGCTCGCTGTCCGCCGCTCGCCGCTCGCTCGCGCAGCCAAAAATGGCCAGTTTTGGCCCGTATATGGGCCGTTTTGGCCTGTTTTTGGGCTGTTCTTGCGTCGCGCGGTGACCGTCGTGAGCGGAGCAAAATGTCAGCCATCTCAGCACCCTGGAACCCCCCGGGTGGCACAGGGCTGGATGGGGCTTTCGTATAGCAGGGACGGTGCTGCCTCTCGCTTCGCTCGCTGTCCGCCGCTCGCCGCTCGCTCGCGCAGCCAAAAATGGCCAGTTTTGGCCCGTTTTTGGGCCGTTTTGGCCAGTTTTTGGCCTGTTCTTGCGTCGCGCGGTGACCGTCGTGAGCGGAGCAAAATGTCAGCCATCTCAGCACCCTGGAACCCCCTGGGTGGCACAGGGCTGGATGGGGCTTTCGTATAGCAGGGACGGTGCTGCCTCTCGCTTCGCTCGCTGTTCGCCGCTCGCCGCTCGCTCGCGCAGCCAAAAATGGCCAGTTTTGGCCCGTTTTGGCCAGTTTTTGGCCTGTTTTTGCGTTGCGCGGTGACCATCTTGAGCGGAGCAAAATGTCAGCCATCTCATCAGCACCCTGGAACCCCCCGGGTGGCACAGGGCTGGATGGGGCTTTCGTATAGCTGGGACGGTGATGCCTCTCACTTCGCTCGCTGTCCGCCGCTCGCTGCTCGCTCGCGCAGCCAAAAATGGCCAGTTTTGGCCCGTTTTGGCCAGTTTTTGGCCTGTTTTTGCGTTGCGCGGTGACCATCTTGAGCGGAGCAAAATGTCAGCCATCTCAGCACCCTGGAACCCCCCGGGTTGTCACGACCTTAGCTGGAATTGCCTAAGGCGTGAGGCACCCTTGCGGCCAAAGACGCGGACTTAGCTTGCGTTGCCTAAGTCGCGGGTCACCCTCGTTGCAAAGACACGAACTTAGCTTGCGTTGCCTAAGTCGCGCTTTGCCCTTGCGATCTTGCTCCGCAAGGATCAGCCACTTTGTAACCTCTCGCAGGTCCCGAAGGACCTGTAAAAGAGAAAGAAAGTTAGATCGAATGAACGAGCAACGGACAAGTCCCGAAGTCTCGCGAAAAGGGAAGCTTTACAAGCAAATCGTCGAACACCTTGTGTGCACAAGAGAAAAGAGGGAGAGGGAGAAAAACAAGGCTTTCAAGGATGAACGAACAGCTGCAAGCCCACAAACAGCCGCTCACCTGGTCCCGGACGCAACACCAAGTTCCCGTAAAGGTCACGTGCGAACTTGCGAAAGAGTGTTCAACGCCCGGTATATAACCGAAGCCCCATCCAGCCATGTGCCACCCGGGGGGTTCCTGGGGTCTGAGCTGGCTGACATTTTGGTGAGCGGAGGCAGCACTCCGCTCACCTCCCGCGGCACGCGAAAACGGAGCCGTTTTGGGCTGTTTTGGGGCTGTTTTGCTCGGTTTGGTGAACGGTCGCTTTGCAACGCTGCAGCTTGTTCGAACTTACATATTTACAAGCAAAATGACCCAAAACCATAAGAAAACATGCTGTCAAGCAGCTGTACATGCGGGTGTGAGCGACGAACGATTCGTTGAACGGAGTTGTGGCGGGTGCGCGACGACCGTTCGTGACATTCTCCCCCACTTAAACTGTCGACGCCCTCGTCGACGCTTGTTGGTAGTTGTTGATGACTTCTTCTTCATGTCGCAGGGCGTCTTCAGGCTCCCAACTGGCTTCAGTTCGGGGAAGCTTTCGCCACTTCACCAAGTACTCTGTCTGCTCCGCTCCGTTGGGTAGCTTTATCTTGCGATCCGCCAGAATGGTTTCCACTCGCTTCTCGTAGGATGTTGTGATGGGAGGTAGCCGAGTTGGAATACTTCGAGAAGCATCTTGCGGATCCGAATGGTAGGCCTTCAGGTTGCTGGCGTGAAGAACGTTGTGAATTTTGAACCACGCCGGCAGCTGCAACTTGTAAGAAACATTGCCTACTCTGCTGATAATTGGGAAGGGCCCTTCATACTTACGCACCAATCCTTTGTGGACTCTTTTCCTGAAGAATTGGAGTGATGCTGGTTGGAGCTTTACCAACACCAAATCGCCAACTTTGAACTCTTGTGGTCGCCTTCCCAAGTCTGCCCACTTCTTCATCCGTTTTGCCGCCTTCTCCAAGTAAGCCCGCGCAATATCGGCATTTCGATGCCACTCCTTTGCGAAATGGTAGGCTGATGGACTACTCCCAGTATAACCAATTGCCATAGTGTGCGGAGTCGACGGTTGTTGTCCTGTGATAATTTCGAAGGGGCTCTTGTTGGATGCAGAGCTCCGCTGCAAGTTGTAGGAGAATTGGGCGATGTCCAACAGCTTCACCCAATCTCGTTGATTGGCACTCACGTAGTGCCGGAGATACTGCTCTAAGAGCGAATTTATTCTTTCAGTTTGACCATCCGTCTGGGGGTGGAGGCTTGTAGAGAAGTATAACTTTGACCCCAACAATTTGAATAGCTCGGTCCAGAATTGTCCCAGGAACCGAGCGTCTCGATCACTAACAATATTGCGTGGGACTCCCCAGTACTTCACTACACCCTTCATCATCAGTCTGGCCGCCTCTTCAGCTGAACAGTGTAGGGGAGCAGCAATGAAAGTTGCATACTTTGAAAACCGATCGACCACCACAAGTATCGATCCAAGTCCCCCTACAGGCGGCAAGCTAGATATGAAGTCTAAGGAAATGCTCTCCCATGGCCTTTCTGGTACAGGCAACGGCTCCAAAAGTCCCACCGGCTTCCGTTGCTCCACCTTGTCTTGTTGGCAAGTAAGGCATGTTCGAACATACTCCTCCACATCAATCCCCATCTTTGGCCAGTAGAAGGCCCTCTCCACGAGAGCCAATGTTCTGTGAATGCCGGGATGTCCAGCCCAAAGGGAATCGTGACACTCTTTCAAGAGTTCACGCCTCAAATTGTCCACTCGGGGAACATAAACTCTATTCCCTTTTGTGTAAACAAGTCCCTCCTGGACCCAAAATCGTCGTGCCTTGCCTTCTTTGATGAGCTGCATCAGGATAACTGCCTGGGGATCACTATGCAGTCCATCTCTGATTCGAGAAAGGAAGTTGGAATGTAACTGACTTGTTTGGCCTCTGCCCTCCAGTTGTGCAGCATTCACGCACTCCACCTTCCGACTCAGTGCATCGGCCACGACATTCGCCTTCCCGGGCTTGTATTCCATTGCCATATCAAATTCAGCCAGGAAGTCCTGCCACCGTGCTTGCTTTGGGGAGAACTTCTTCTGAGTTTGGAAATAACTCAGGGCGATGTTGTCTGTCCTCAGCACAAATCGCGACCCGAGGAGGTAGTGTCGCCAAACTCGTAGGCAGTGGATCACCGTTGTCATCTCCTTCTCATGCACTGGATACCGCCTCTCGGTCTCGTTGAGTTTGCGGCTCTCGTAGGCCACCGGATGACCTTCTTGCATGAGTACTCCACCAATAGCAAAGTCCGAAGCATCGGTATGGACTTCAAAGGGCTCTCCATAGTTTGGCAATTTGAGCACTGGTTCCTCCAGAACAGCAGCCTTCAGATCTTGGAATGCTATCTCACATTTGTCAGACCACTTCCAAGGCTGCTCCTTCTTCAGCAACTCCGTCAGTGGGGTTGCCCGCTTCGAATATCCTGAAATGAAGCGTCGATAGTAGTTGACGAATCCAAGGAAGGATCTCAACTCTGGCACCTTCTTTGGAGTTCGCCATTCCGCAACTGCTTGCACCTTCGACTTGTCCATCCGAATGGAGCCATCACCGATTCGATGCCCTAAGAATAGGATCTCAGTTTGAGCAAAGTAGCATTCCTCCCTTTTTATAAACAAAGTGTTCTCCCTGAGAACCTTGAAAATCGTCCGAAGGTGCTTGACGTGCTCCTCGAGCGTTTGGCTGTAGACGACGATATCGTCCAAGTAGACGACCACGAACTTATCCAAATACTCCTTGAATAGTTGGTTCATGAGAGTACAGAATGTGGCCGGAGCGTTGGTTAAGCCGAAAGGCATCACCAAGAACTCAAACGCTCCATACCTGGTCACACAGGTAGTCTTCGCTTCGTCGCCTTCAGCAATGCGCACCTGCCAATACCCCGACCGAAGGTCGAGTTTCGAGAAATACTTGGCCTTGCCCAGTTGGTCGAACAAGTCCGCGATGAGCGGGATGGGATACTTGTTCTTCACTGTTACTTTGTTGAGGGCTCGATAGTCGACGCATAATCGGAGGCTCCCATCTTGTTTCTTCTGGAAGAGAACTGGAGCTCCGAAAGGTGCTTTTGAGCTGCGGATGAGACCACCGCTTAGCAGTTCACCTAACTGCTTCCTGAGTTCGGCCAACTCTGGCGGAGGCATGCGGTAGGGTGGTCTTGCTGGAGGCTTCACTCCTGGCTCCAGCTCGATACTGTGATCCACGCCTCTGCGTGGAGGGAGAGTCTTCGGCAACTCGGGTGGCATAACATCTTTGAACTCTTTTAGGACATTCGCCACCACGGCAGGTTCTTGAATGGCCTCCTCGTTGAGTGGCTCTAGCTTCATAGCAGCCACGAATGTCAACTCGCCTTTTCGCACCCCTTTCTTCAATTGTAATGCCGAGATGTGTTGGGGCTCCTTGGTTCCTCTCCGAGAGACGGGAACCACGCAGGGATCATCGCCTCCCATCATACATAGGGAATTCAAGAA
>NW_027021348.1:6900000-6907500 GCF_036884655.1 Musa acuminata AAA Group | reverse complement strand
ACGACCTTAGCTGGAATTGCCTAAGGCGTGAGGCACCCTTGCGGCCGAAGACGCGAACTTAGCTTGCGTTGCCTAAGTCGCGGGTCACCCTCGTTGCAAAGACGCGAACTTAGCTTGCGTTGCCTAGGTCGCGCTCTGCCCTTGCGATCTTGCTCCGCAAGGATCAGCCACTTTGTAACCTCTCGCAGGTCCCGAAGGACCTGTAAAAGAGAAAGAAAGTTAGATCGAAAGAACGAGCAACGGACAAGTCCCGAAGTCTCGCGAAAAGGGAAGCTTTACAAGCAAATCGTCGAACACCTTGTGTGCACAAGAGAAAAGAGGGAGAGGAAGGAAAACAAGGCTTTCAAGGATGAACGAACAGCTGCAAGCCCACAAACAGCCGCTCACCTGGTCCCGGACGCAACACCAAGTTCCCGTAAAGGTCACGTGCGAACTTGCGAAAGAGTGTTCAACGCCCGGTATATAACCGAAGCCCCATCCAGCCATGTGCCACCCGGGGGGTTCCTGGGGTCTGAGCTGGCTGACATTTTGGTGAGCGGAGGCAGCACTCCGCTCACCTCCCGCGGCACGCGAAAACGGCTCCGTTTTGGGCTGTTTTGGGGCTGTTTTGCTCGGTTTGGTGAACGGTCGCTTTGCAACGCTGCAGCTTGTTCGAACTTACATATTTACAAGCAAAATGACCCAAAACCATAAGAAAACATGCTGTCAAGCAGCTGTACATGCGGGTGTGAGCGACGAACGGTTCGTTGAACGGAGTTGTTGCGGGTGCGCGACGACCGTTCGTGACATTCTCCCCCACTTAAACTGTCGACGCCCTCGTCGACGCTTGTTGGTAGTTGTTGATGACTTCTTCTTCATGTCGCAGGGCGTCTTCAGGCTCCCAACTGGCTTCAGTTCGGGGAAGCTTTCGCCACTTCACCAAGTACTCTGTCTGCTCCGCTCCGTTGGGTAGCTTTATCTTGCGATCCGCCAGAATGGTTTCCACTCGCTTCTCGTAGGAGGCTGTGATGGGAGGTAGCCGAGTTGGAATACTTTGAGAAGCATCTTGCGGATCCGAATGGTAGGCCTTCAGGTTGCTGGCGTGAAGAACGTTGTGAATTTTGAACCACGCCGGCAGCTGCAACTTGTAAGAAACATTGCCTACTCTGCTGATAATTGGGAAGGGCCCTTCATACTTACGCACCAATCCTTTGTGGACTCTTTTCCTGAAGAATTGGAGTGATGCTGGTTGGAGCTTTACCAACACCAAATCGCCAACTTTGAACTCTTGTGGTCGCCTTCCCAAGTCTGCCCACTTCTTCATCCGTTTTGCCGCCTTCTCCAAGTAAGCCCGCGCAATATCGGCATTTCGATGCCACTCCTTTGCGAAATGGTAGGCTGATGGACTACTCCCAGTATAACCAATTGCCATAGTGTGCGGAGTCGACGGTTGTTGTCCTGTGATAATTTCGAAGGGGCTCTTGTTGGATGCAGAGCTCCGCTGCAAGTTGTAGGAGAATTGGGCGATGTCCAACAGCTTCACCCAATCTCGTTGATTGGCACTCACGTAGTGCCGGAGATACTGCTCTAAGAGCGAATTTATTCTTTCAGTTTGACCATCCGTCTGGGGGTGGAGGCTTGTAGAGAAGTATAACTTTGACCCCAACAATTTGAATAGCTCGGTCCAGAATCGTCCCAGGAACCGAGCGTCTCGATCACTAACAATATTGTGTGGGACTCCCCAATACTTCACTACACCCTTCATCATCAGTCTGGCCGCCTCTTCAGCTGAACAGTGTAGGGGAGCAGCAATGAAAGTTGCATACTTTGAAAACCGATCGACCACCACAAGTATCGATCCAAGTCCCCCTACAGGCGGCAAGCTAGATATGAAGTCTAAGGAAATGCTCTCCCATGGCCTTTCTGGTACAGGCAACGGCTCCAAAAGTCCCACCGGCTTCCGTTGCTCCACCTTGTCTTGTTGGCAAGTAAGGCATGTTCGAACATACTCCTCCACATCAATCCCCATCTTTAGCCAGTAGAAGGCCCTCTCCACGAGAGCCAATGTTCTGTGAATGCCGGGATGTCCAGCCCAAAGGGAATCGTGACACTCTTTCAAGAGTTCACGCTTTAAATTGTCCACTCGGGGAACATAAACTCTATTCCCTTTTGTGTAAACAAGTCCCTCCTGGACCCAAAATCGTCGTGCCTTGCCTTCTTTGATGAGCTGCATCAGGATAACTGCCTGGGGATCACTATACAGTCCATCTCTGATTCGAGAAAGGAAGTTGGAATGTAACTGACTTGTTTGGCCTCTGCCCTCCAGTTGTGCAGCATTCACGCACTCCACCTTCCGACTCAGCGCATCGGCCACGACATTCGCCTTCCCGGGCTTGTATTCCATTGCCATATCAAATTCAGCCAGGAAGTCCTGCCACCGTGCTTGCTTTGGGGAGAGCTTCTTCTGTGTTTGGAAATAACTCAGGGCGATGTTGTCTGTCCTCAGCACAAATCGCGACCCGAGGAGGTAGTGTCGCCAAACTCGTAGGCAGTGGATCACCGCTGTCATCTCCTTCTCATGCACTGGATACCGCCTCTCGGTCTCGTTGAGTTTGCGGCTCTCGTAGGCCACCGGATGACCTTCTTGCATGAGTACTCCACCAATAGCAAAGTCCGAAGCATCGGTATGGACTTCAAAGGGCTCTCCATAGTTTGGCAATTTGAGCACTGGTTCTTCCAAAACAGCAGCCTTCAGATCTTGGAATGCTATCTCACATTTGTCAGACCACTTCCAAGGCTGCTCCTTCTTCAGCAACTCCGTCAGTGGGGTTGCCCGCTTCGAATATCTTGAAATGAAGCGTCGATAGTAGTTGACGAATCCAAGGAAGGATCTCAACTCTGGCACCTTCTTTGGTGTTCGCCATTCCGCAACTGCTTGCACCTTCGACTTGTCCATCCGAATGGAGCCACCACCGATTCGATGCCCTAAGAATAGGATCTCAGTTTGAGCAAAGTAGCATTTCTCCCTTTTTACGAACAAAGTGTTCTCCCTGAGAACCTTGAAAATCATCCGAAGGTGCTTGACGTGCTCCTCGAGCGTTTGGCTGTAGACGACGATATCGTCCAAGTAGACGACCACGAACTTATCCAAATACTCCTTGAATAGTTGGTTCATGAGAGTACAGAATGTGGCCGGAGCGTTGGTTAAGCCGAAAGGCATCACCAAGAACTCAAACTCTCCATACCTGGTCACACAGGTAGTCTTCGCTTCATTGCCTTCAGCAATGCGCACCTGCCAATACCCCGACCGAAGGTCGAGTTTTGAGAAATACTTGGCCTTGCCCAGTTGGTCGAACAAGTCCGCGATGAGCGGGATGGGATACTTGTTCTTCACCGTTACTTTGTTGAGGGCTCGATAGTCGACGCATAATCGGAGGCTCCCATCTTGTTTCTTCTGGAAGAGAACTGGAGCTCCGAAAGGTGCTTTTGAGCTGCGGATGAGACCACCGCTTAGCAGTTCACCTAACTGCTTCCTGAGTTCGGCCAACTCTGGCGGGGGCATGCGGTAGGGTGGTCTCGCTGGAGGCTTCACTCCTGGCTCCAGCTCGATACTGTGATCCACGCCTCTGCGTGGTGGGAGAGTCTTCGGCAACTCGGGTGGCATAACGTCTTCGAACTCCTTCAAGACGTTCGCCACTACAGCAGGTTCTTGAATGGCCTCTTCGTTGAGTGGCTCTAGCTTCATAGCAGCCACGAATGTCAGTTCGCCCTTTCGCACCCCTTTCTTCAATTGTAAGGCCGAAATGTGTTGGGGCTCCTTGGTTCCTCTCCGAGAGACGAGAACCACGCAGGGGTCATCGCCTCCCATCATACATAGGGAGTTTAAGAACGGCATCGGCACCAACTTCGCCGCATGCATAAACTCCATTCCAAGAATCACTTGGAAGTCGTCCAATGGCACGGCCATCATGTTGGTGTTACCGCTCCAAGTCCCGATTTTGATAGGAACACCCTTCGCCAACCCGGAGATTCGCCTGGCCTCCGAGTTCACCGCCTTCATTCGGCTTGGGCTCTTCTCCAATGTCAACCCAAGTCGCTGTGCTTCGCGATCGGCTATGAAGTTGTGGGTAGCGCCCGTGTCCACCATTGCACGGGTCGTTTGGCCATTTAGCTTAATGTCCACATACATTAGTTCGCTGCTTCCTGCTTTTTGTGCCTTCGTCTTCGTGTTCTCCCCCACTTGACCCCGCATAGCGTTCAACAGACGCATTGCTCCCATTCGGGGTCCTTGCGACTCCTCATCATCGCTGCTGGATTCTGAGCTGCTCGAACTAAGAGCAACAGCTTTGCCCTTGTCCGATCGGGGAGGGTGGATGGAAGTTGTCAAAGCGTTGAGTGCCTGCTTCTGTGGGCACTCCCTTACCATGTGCGGTCCTCCGCACAAGAAGCATCCTCCAGGTTTTGAGGCCTTGCCTTTTGGGTTCGGCCCTTTGTGGGAGCTCTTCTTCTTCTGTTCGCCCCCGAGCTCTTTCCCTCGAGAATGTTTTGGAGGGCGATTGCTTGAAGATTGTTTCCTTCTCGCTGGGTCTTCAGAGGAAACGAAGTCGGTGAGCCTTTCTGCAGCTGCAATTGCCCCGACCACGTCGGTAACATTCCTTCGATTCAGCTCTTGCTGAGCCCATGGTTTCAGACCATCAAGGAAGCTGAACAACTTGTCCTTCTCGGACATGTCCTGTATGTCCAGCATCAGTGCAGAAAACTGCTTTACATAGTCTCGGATGGTGGTACTTTGGCGGAGTTGTCTCAACTTCCTTCTTGCGACGAACTCTGTGTTCTCCGGTAGGAACTGAGTTCTCAACTCCCGCTTCAAGTCTTCCCATGTGTCGACTCGACACCGACCTTGGTGGATCTCCTCCCAACGAGTTCGCCACCAAAGTTTCGCATCTCCATTCAGATACATTGTTGCTATTGAAACTTTGGTATCTTCAGAATCGGGCCTCGTAGCTCGGAAGTATTGCTCCATGTCGAACAGAAAGTTCTCGAGCTCCTTGGCATCTCTGGCCCCTCCGTATCCATGGGGCTCAGGTGCCCTCAAGTTTTGTGGCGGTGCAACGCGGGTGTTGCCTCCTCCCGCATTTAGCATTCTTGTGAGCATAGCCACCTTCGCCGTGAGTTCCGCCACAACGTCTTGCAAGTGCTGCACGGAGTCCTTGGTGTCATCGGACAGTCGGTCGACTAGGGCCTCGACCTTGTCGATCCTGGACTCCGCTTCCTCTTGCGAGCTCTCTACCCCAACAAGTCTTTGTTGGCCATGGTAGAGTTCCTCCATGCTCGCTTCCAGAACATCTAGGCGGGTTTCCGCCGTCGTGAGTCTCTCCTTATGACTCTTTTTTCCTGTTAGCGCACCAGATTGCGCTTCCTCCGCTCGCCGAGAGTTGCCAACTTCTCACTCATCCTGTTCGCTGCCGCGATCCTCGTGAGCGGCTCCAACAGCATGAGAGCGAGTGTGCACATGCAGCCCACCTGCGGCTGCTTGGGGCAAGGTTCCGGCTTGCCCCGTCTTGCTTGATTCGCCACGATGCTTTGCCATGGCGAAGTTGCGAAGTTCGTTCGCTGTTCGATCGAAGAGCTTGCCCGCTCTGATACCACAATGTCACGACCTTAGCTGGAATTGCCTAAGGCGTGAGGCACCCTTGCGGCCGAAGACGCGAACTTAGCTTGCGTTGCCTAAGTCGCGGGTCACCCTCGTTGCAAAGACGCGAACTTAGCTTGCGTTGCCTAGGTCGCGCTCTGCCCTTGCGATCTTGCTCCGCAAGGATCAGCCACTTTGTAACCTCTCGCAGGTCCCGAAGGACCTGTAAAAGAGAAAGAAAGTTAGATCGAAAGAACGAGCAACGGACAAGTCCCGAAGTCTCGCGAAAAGGGAAGCTTTACAAGCAAATCGTCGAACACCTTGTGTGCACAAGAGAAAAGAGGGAGAGGAAGGAAAACAAGGCTTTCAAGGATGAACGAACAGCTGCAAGCCCACAAACAGCCGCTCACCTGGTCCCGGACGCAACACCAAGTTCCCGTAAAGGTCACGTGCGAACTTGCGAAAGAGTGTTCAACGCCCGGTATATAACCGAAGCCCCATCCAGCCATGTGCCACCCGGGGGGTTCCTGGGGTCTGAGCTGGCTGACATTTTGGTGAGCGGAGGCAGCACTCCGCTAACCTCCCGCGGCACGCGAAAACGGCTCCGTTTTGGGCTGTTTTGCTCGGTTTGGTGAACGGTCGCTTTGCAACGCTGCAGCTTGTTCGAACTTACATATTTACAAGCAAAATGACCCAAAACCATAAGAAAACATGCTGTCAAGCAGCTGTACATGCGGGTGTGAGCGACGAACGGTTCGTTGAACGGAGTTGTTGCGGGTGCGCGACGACCGTTCGTGACAGCGCGGTGACCGTCGTGAGCGGAGCAAAATGTCAGCCATCTCTGCACCCTGGAACCCCCCGGGTGGCACAGGGCCGGATGGGGCTTTCGTATAGCAGGGACGGTGCTGCCTCTCGCTTCGCTCGCTGTTCGCCGCTCGCCGCTCGCTCGCGCAGCCAAAAATGGCCAGTTTTGGCCCGTTTTGGCCAGTTTTTGGCCTGTTTTTGCGTTGCGCGGCGACCATCGAGAGCGGAGCAAAATGTCAGCCATCTCAGCACCCTGGAACCCCCCGGGTGGCACAGGGCTGGATGGGGCTTTCGTATAGAAGGGAAGGTGCTGCCTCTCGCTTCGCTCACTGTCCGCCGCTCGCCGCTCGCTCGCCCAGCCAAAAATGGCCAGTTTTGGCCCGTTTTTGGGCCGTTTTGGCCTGTTTTTGGGCTGTTTTTGCGTCGCGCGGTGACCGTCGTGAGCGGAGCAAAATGTCAGCCATCTCAGCACCCTGGAACCCCCCGGGTGGCACAGGGCTGGATGGGGCTTTCGTATAGAAGGGACGGTGCTGCCTCTCGCTTCGCTCGCTGTCCGCCGCTCGCCGCTCGCTCGCGCAGCCAAAAATGGCCAGTTTTGGCCCGTTTTTGGGCCGTTTTGGCCTGTTTTTGGGCTGTTCTTGCGTCGCGCGGTGACCGTCGTGAGCGGAGCAAAATGTCAGCCATCTCAGCACCCTGGAACCCCCCGGGTGGCACAGGGCTGGATGGGGCTTTCGTATAGCAGGGACGGTGCTGCCTCTCGCTTCGCTCGCTGTCCGCCGCTCGCCGCTCGCTCGCACAGCCAAAAATGGCCAGTTTTGGCCCGTTTTTGGGCCGTTTTGGCCAGTTTTTGGCCTGTTCTTGCGTCGCGCGGTGACCGTCGTGAGCGGAGCAAAATGTCAGCCATCTCAGCACCCTGGAACCCCCTGGGTGGCACAGGGCAGGATGGGGCTTTCGTATAGCAGGGACGGTGCTGCCTCTCGCTTCGCTCGCTGTTCGCCGCTCGCCGCTCGCTCGCGCAGCCAAAAATGGCCAGTTTTGGCCCGTTTTGGCCAGTTTTTGGCCTGTTTTTGCGTTGCGCGGTGACC
>NW_027021348.1:6875000-6880000 GCF_036884655.1 Musa acuminata AAA Group | reverse complement strand
AACCTCTCGCAGGTCCCGAAGGACCTGTAAAAGAGAAAGAAAGTTAGATCGAAAGAACGAGCAACGGACAAGTCCCGAAGTCTCGCGAAAAGGGAAGCTTTACAAGCAAATCGTCGAACACCTTGTGTGCACAAGAGAAAAGAGGGAGAGGGAGAAAAACAAGGCTTTCAAGGATGAACGAACAGCTGCAAGCCCACAAACAGCCGCTCACCTGGTCCCGGACGCAACACCAAGTTCCCGTAAAGGTCACGTGCGAACTTGCGAAAGAGTGTTCAACGCCCGGTATATAACCGAAGCCCCATCCAGCCATGTGCCACCCGAGGGGTTCCTGGGGTCTGAGCTGGCTGACATTTTGGTGAGCGGAGGCAGCACTCCGCTCACCTCCCGCGGCACGCGAAAACAGAGCCGTTTTGGGCTGTTTTGGGGCTGTTTTGCTCGGTTTGGTGAACGGTCGCTTTGCAACGCTGCAGCTTGTTCGAACTTACATATTTACAAGCAAAATGACCCAAAACCATAAGAAAACATGCTGTCAAGCAGCTGTACATGCGGGTGTGAGCGACGAACGGTTCGTTGAACGGAGTTGTTGCGGGTGCGCGACGACCGTTCGTGACATTCTCCCCCACTTAAACTGTCGACGCCCTCGTCGACGCTTGTTGGTAGTTGTTGATGACTTCTTCTTCATGTCGTAGGGCGTCTTCAGGCTCCCAACTGGCTTCAGTTCGGGGAAGCTTTCGCCACTTCACCAGGTACTCTGTTTGCTCCGCTCCGTTGGGTAGCTTTATCTTGCGATCCGCCAGAATGGTTTCCACTCGCTTCTCGTAGGAGGCTGTGATGGGAGGTAGCCGAGTTGGAATACTTCGAGAAGCATCTTGCGGATCTGAATGGTAGGCCTTCAGGTTGCTGGCGTGAAGAACGTTGTGAATTTTGAACCACGCCGGCAGCTGCAACTTGTAAGAAACATTGCCTACTCTGCTGATAATTGGGAAGGGCCCTTCATACTTATGCACCAATCCTTTGTGGACTCTTTTCCTGAAGAATTGGAGTGATGCTGGTTGGAGCTTTACCAACACCAAATCGCCAACTTTGAACTCTTGTGGTCGCCTTCCCAAGTCTGCCCACTTCTTCATCCGTTTTGCCGCCTTCTCCAAGTAAGCCCGCGCAATATCGGCATTTCGATGCCACTCCTTTGCGAAATGGTAGGCTGATGGACTACTCCCAGTATAACCAATTGCCATAGTGTGTGGAGTCGACGGTTGTTGTCCTGTGATAATTTCGAAGGGGCTCTTGTTGGATGCAGAGCTCCGCTGCAAGTTGTAGGAGAATTGGGCGATGTCCAACAGCTTCACCCAATCTCGTTGATTGGCACTCACGAAGTGCCGGAGATACTGCTCTAAGAGCGAATTTATTCTTTCAGTTTGACCATCCGTCTGGGGGTGGAGGCTTGTAGAGAAGTATAACTTTGACCCCAACAATTTGAATAGCTCGGTCCAGAATCGTCCCAGGAACCGAGCGTCTCGATCACTAACAATATTGTGTGGGACTCCCCAATACTTCACTACACCCTTCATCATCAGTCTGGCCGCCTCTTCAGCTGAGCAGTGTAGGGGAGCAGCAATGAAAGTTGCATACTTTGAAAACCGATCGACCACCACAAGTATCGATCCAAGTCCCCCTACAGGCGGCAAGCTAGATATGAAGTCTAAGGAAATGCTCTCCCATGGCCTTTCTGGTACAGGCAACGGCTCCAAAAGTCCCACCGGCTTCCGTTGCTCCACCTTGTCTTGTTGGCAAGTAAGGCATGTTCGAACATACTCCTCCACATCAATCCCCATCTTTGGCCAGTAGAAGGCCCTCTCCACGAGAGCCAATGTTCTGTGAATGCCGGGATGTCCAGCCCAAAGGGAATCGTGACACTCTTTCAAGAGTTCACGCCTCAAATTGTCCACTCGGGGAACATACACTCTATTCCCTTTTGTGTAAACAAGTCCCTCCTGGACCCAAAATCGTCGTGCCTTGCCTTCTTTGATGAGCTGCATCAGGATAACTGCCTGGGGATCACTATACAGTCCATCTCTGATTCGGGAAAGGAAGTTGGAATGTAACTGACTTGTTTGGCCTCTGCCCTCCAGTTGTGCAGCATTCACGCACTCCACCTTCCGACTCAGCGCATCGGCCACGACATTCGCCTTCCCGGGCTTGTATTCCATTGCCATATCAAATTCAGCCATGAAGTCCTGCCACCGTGCTTGCTTTGGGGAGAGCTTCTTCTGAGTTTGGAAATAACTCAGGGCGATGTTGTCTGTCCTCAGCACAAATCGCGACCCGAGGAGGTAGTGTCGCCAAACTCGTAGGCAGTGGATCACCGCTGTCATCTCTTTCTCATGCACTGGATACCGCCTCTCGGTCTCGTTGAGTTTGCGGCTCTCGTAGGCCACCGGATGACCTTCTTGCATGAGTACTCCACCAATAGCAAAGTCCGAAGCATCGGTATGGACTTCAAAGGGCTCTCCATAGTTTGGCAATTTGAGCACTAGTTCCTCCAGAACAGCAGCCTTCAGATCTTGGAATGCTATCTCACATTTGTCAGACCACTTCCAAGGCTGCTCCTTCTTCAGCAACTCCGTCAGTGGGGTTGCCCGCTTCGAATATCCTGAAATGAAGCGTCGATAGTAGTTGACGAATCCAAGGAAGGATCTCAACTCTGGCACCTTCTTTGGAGTTCGCCATTCCACAACTGCTTGCACCTTCGACTTGTCCATCCGAATGGAGCCATCACCGATTCGATGCCCTAAGAATAGGATCTCAGTTTGAGCAAAGTAGCATTTCTCCCTTTTTACGAACAAAGTGTTCTCCCTGAGAACCTTGAAAATCGTCCGAAGGTGCTTGACGTGCTCCTCGAGCGTTTGGCTGTAGACGACGATATCGTCCAAGTAGACGACCACGAACTTATCCAAATACTCCTTGAATAGTTGGTTCATGAGAGTACAGAATGTGGCCGGAGCGTTGGTTAAGCCGAAAGGCATCACCAAGAACTCAAACGCTCCATACCTGGTCACATAGGTAGTCTTCGCTTCGTCGCCTTCAGCAATGCGCACCTGCCAATACCCTGACCGAAGGTCGAGTTTTGAGAAATACTTGGCCTTGCCCAGTTGGTCGAACAAGTCCGCGATGAGCGGGATGGGATACTTGTTCTTCACTGTTACTTTGTTGAGGGCTCGATAGTCGACGCATAATCGGAGGCTCCCATCTTGTTTCTTCTGGAAGAGAACTGGAGCTCCGAAAGGTGCTTTTGAGCTGCGGATGAGACCACCGCTTAGCAGTTCACCTAACTGCTTCCTGAGTTCGGCCAACTCTGGTGGAGGCATGCGGTAGGGTGGTCTTGCTGGAGGCTTCACTCCTGGCTCCAGCTCGATACTGTGATCCACGCCTCTGCGTGGAGGGAGAGTCTTCGGCAACTCGGGTGGCATAACATCTTTGAACTCTTTTAGGACATTCGCCACCACGGCAGGTTCTTGAATGGCCTCCTCGTTGAGTGGCTCTAGCTTCATAGCAGCCACGAATGTCAACTCGCCTTTTCGCACCCCTTTCTTCAATTGTAATGCCGAGATGTGTTGGGGCTCCTTGGTTCCTCTCCGAGAGACGGGAACCACGCAGGGATCATCGCCTCCCATCATACATAGGGAATTCAAGAATGGCATCGGCACCAACTTCGCCGCGTGCATAAACTCCATTCCAAGAATCACTTGGAAGTCGTCTAGTGGCACGGCCATCATGTTGGTGTTTCCGCTCCAAGTCCCGATTCTGATGGGAACTCCCTTCGCCAACCCGGAGATTCGCCTGGCCTCCGAGTTCACTGCTTTCATTCGGCTTGGGCTCTTCTCCAAGGTCAACCCAAGTCGCTGTGCTTCACGATCGGCTATGAAGTTGTGGGTAGCGCCCGTGTCCACCATTGCACGGGTTGTTTGGCCATTCAGCTTAATGTCCACATACATTAGCTCGCTGCTTCCTGCTTTTTGTGCCTTCGTCTTCATGTTCTCCCCCACTTGACCCCGCATAGCGTTCAACAGACGCATTGCTCCCATTCGGGGTCCTTGCGACTCCTCATCGTCGCTGCTGGATTCTGAACTGCTCGAACTAAGAGCAACAGCTTTGCCCTTGTCCGATCGGGGAGGGTGGATGGAAGCTGTCAAAGCGTTGAGTGCCTGCTTCTGTGGGCACTCCCTTACCATGTGCGGTCCTCCGCACAAGAAGCATCCTCCAGGTTTTGAGGCCTTGCCTTTCGGGTTCGGCCCTTTGTGGGAGCTCTTCTTCTTTTGTTCGCCCCCGAGCTCCTTCCCTCGAGAATGTTTTGGAGGGCGATTGCTTGAAGATTGTTTTCTTCTCGCTGGGTCTTCAGAGGAAACGAAGTCGGTGAGCCTTTCTGCAGCTGCAATTGCCCCGACCACGTCGGTAACATTCCTTCGATTCAGCTCCTGCTGAGCCCATGGTTTCAAACCATCAAGGAAGCTGAACAACTTGTCCTTCTCGGACATGTCCTGTATGTCCAGCATCAGTGCAGAAAACTGCTTTACATAGTCTCGGATGGTGGTACTTTGGCGGAGTTGTCTCAACTTCCTTCTTGCGACGAACTCTGTGTTCTCCGGTAGGAACTGAGTTCTCAACTCCCGCTTCAAGTCTTCCCATGTGTCGACTCGACACCGACCTTGTTGGATCTCCTCCCAACGAGTTCGCCACCAAAGTTTCGCATCTCCGTTCAGATACATTGTTGCTATTGAAACTTTGGTATCTTCAGAATCGGGCCTCGTAGCTCGGAAGTATTGCTCCATGTCGAACAGAAAGTTCTCGAGCTCCTTGGCATCTCTGGCCCCTCCGTATCCATGGGGCTCAGGTGCCCTCAAGTTTTGTGGCGGTGCAACGCGGGTGTTGCCTCCTCCCGCATTTAGCGTTCTTGTGAGCATAGCCACCTTCGCCGTGAGTTCCGCCACAACATCTTGTAAGTG
>NW_027021348.1:6862500-6865000 GCF_036884655.1 Musa acuminata AAA Group | reverse complement strand
CGGTGACCGTCGTGAGCGGAGCAAAATGTCAGCCATCTCAGCACCCTGGAACCCCCCGGGTGGCACAGGGCTGGATGGGGCTTTCGTATAGCAGGGACGGTGCTGCCTCTCGCTTCGCTCGCTGTTCGCCGCTCGCCGCTCGCTCGCGCAGCCAAAAATGGCCAGTTTTGGCCCGTTTTGGCCAGTTTTTGGCCTGTTTTTGCGTTGCGCGGCGACCATCGAGAGCGGAGCAAAATGTCAGCCATCTCAGCACCCTGGAACCCCCCGGGTGGCACAGGGCTGGATGGGGCTTTCGTATAGCAGGGAAGGTGCTGCCTCTCGCTTCGCTCGCTGTCCGCCGCTCGCCGCTCGCTCGCCCAGCCAAAAATGGCCAGTTTTGGCCCGTTTTTGGGCCGTTTTGGCCTGTTTTTGGGCTGTTTTTGCGTCGCGCGGTGACCGTCGTGAGCGGAGCAAAATGTCAGCCATCTCAGCACCCTGGAACCCCCCGGGTGGCACAGGGCTGGATGGGGCTTTCGTATAGCAGGGACGGTGCTGCCTCTCGCTTCGCTCGCTGTCCGCCGCTCGCCGCTCGCTCGCGCAGCCAAAAATGGCCAGTTTTGGCCCGTTTTTGGGCCGTTTTGGCCTGTTTTTGGGCTGTTCTTGCGTCGCGCGGTGACCGTCGTGAGCGGAGCAAAATGTCAGCCATCTCAGCACCCTGGAACCCCCCGGGTGGCACAGGGCTGGATGGGGCTTTCGTATAGCAGGGACGGTGCTGCCTCTCGCTTCGCTCGCTGTCCGCCGCTCGCCGCTCGCTCGCGCAGCCAAAAATGGCCAGTTTTGGCCCGTTTTTGGGCCGTTTTGGCCAGTTTTTGGCCTGTTCTTGCGTCCCGCGGTGACCGTCGTGAGCGGAGCAAAATGTTAGCCATCTCAGCACCCTGGAACCCCCTGGGTGGCACAGGGCTGGATGGGGCTTTCGTATAGCAGGGACGGTGCTGCTTCTCGCTTCACTCGCTGTTCGCCGCTCGCCGCTCGCTCGCGCAGCCAAAAATGGCCAGTTTTGGCCCGTTTTGGCCAGTTTTTGGCCTGTTTTTGCGTTGCGCGGTGACCA
Organism: Musa acuminata AAA Group; assembly: GCF_036884655.1. Lineage (NCBI taxonomy): Eukaryota > Viridiplantae > Streptophyta > Magnoliopsida > Zingiberales > Musaceae > Musa > Musa acuminata. Next base: position 6,863,913 of record NW_027021348.1, on the reverse strand, counting down.
TCTTGAGCGGAGCAAAATGTCAGCCATCTCATCAGCACCCTGGAACCCCCCGGGTGGCACAGGGCTGGATGGGGCTTTCGTATAGCAGGGACGGTGATGCCTCTCGCTTCGCTCGCTGTCCGCCGCTCGCTGCTCGCTCGCGCAGCCAAAAATAGCCAGTTTTGGCCCGTTTTTGGGCCGTTTTGGCCTGTTTTTGGGCTGTTCTTGCGTCGCGCGGTGACCGTCGTGAGCGGAGCAAAATGTCAGCCATCTCAGCACCCTGGAACCCCCCGGGTGGCACAGGGCTGGATGGGGCTTTCGTATAGCAGGGACGGTGCTGCCTCTCGCTTCGCTCGCTGTCCGCCGCTCGCCGCTTGCTCGTGCAGCCAAAAATGGCCAGTTTTGGCCCGTTTTTGGGCCGTTTTGGCCAGTTTTTGGCCTGTTCTTGCGTCGCGCGGTGACCGTCATGAGCGGAGCAAAATGTCAGCCATCTCAGCACCCTGGAACCCCCCGGGTGGCACAGGGCTGGATGGGGCTTTCGTATAGCAGGGACGGTGCTGCCTCTCGCTTCGCTCGCTGTTCGCCGCTCGCTCGCGCAGCCAAAAATGGCCAGTTTTGGCCCGATTTTGGGCCGTTTTGGCCAGTTTTTGGCCTGTTCTTGCGTTGCGCGGTGACCGTCGTGAGCGGAGCAAAATGTCAGCCATCTCAGCACCCTGGAACCCCCCGGGTGTGTGTGTCACGCCCCTAAAAATATCCATGATATTTAAATTTTTTCGCCACAACTAACCCAGGATCCAAACACACATTTGAGGTCACTAAGAAAAACATTCGGATCAAAAATTTCACTTCTATAATCTATCAATTCATAACCCTGTGCAATTCATAAACATAGCACACATCACTCGATAATTCATACAATCTGAACTCGACTCATCAAAATAAAAAAAAACCACAACATAAATCCACAAGTGGGGAAATCTATGCAGTCACCACAATCATCGATTTACCATAAGTTCATATCATTACACAATTTAATTTAACATTCCAAAACCCTATACATGAGGGATCCTTTAACTTACACAAAATCCACAGGTTTAGATTCATAGTCACATTTCATTAGATGCAAGGTAGCTTATACACAACTACATATATGCTAACAAAAGTTCTGCCCAACGTCTTCTAAACTTTCCGCTGCCTCAGCCCATCAACGACATATGGAACATTACGAAGCAAAATCAACAGTGAATGAAGCATTTCAGAGCATATCAAACTCATATGTCATACAGAAGCTCAAACGTCGTCCTTGACGTTGCAATCATATCATAACTATCCAGAGCACGAACAGAAATAACTCACCAAAACTCTGGATGTCATATCAAACATATAGAGGGTGTAGTGGGATCTCAGTCAGAATGTGATTCATCCATTTCTGAA
>NW_027021348.1:6832500-6850000 GCF_036884655.1 Musa acuminata AAA Group | reverse complement strand
AAAATAAACGCAAACCAGAGATTTAGAGTGGTTCGGTCAGCCTTGACCTACTCCACTTTTGGCTTCCTCCACCGACGAGGTTGCCGACGTCAACTAGCTGCCTTCCTTCAATGGGCGAAGGCTAACTGCCCTTTTACAGTTTCTCTCCTTTTGACAGGCTCAGGAGACAACCTTTACAGATCCTTTCTCTCCTCTCTTTACAACTCAAGACTTGAAGAACAGAAGGAGGAGAACTTTAGGACTTTACACAAATTTGAGCTCTTAGAATCACTGAAAAGATCAAGAATTCGGTGTGGATCTGTATCTTTTCAGTGCTGAATGGGTGGGGTATTTATAGGCCCCAACCCAGTTCAAATTTGGAGCTCAAAACGATCAAATCGATCAAATCCCAGAATTCTGGGATCAGGCGGTTGCACCTCTTGACTGGAGAGGTGGCACCGCCTGGCAGAGCTCGAAGACTGAGCTCAGGCGATTGCTTCTCTCTGCCAGAGCTCGAAGACTGAGCTCGGTGATTGCATCACCTGGCAGAGCTCGAAGACTGAGCTTGGTGATTGCATCACCTGGCAGAGCTCGAAACTGAGCTCGGTGGTTGCATCACCTGGCAGAGCTCCAAACTGAGCTCAGGCTGATGCACCTCTCTGCCAGAGCTCGAAGACTGAGCTCGGTGATTGCATCACCTGGCAGGGCTCGAGACTGAGCTCAGGCTGATGCACCTCTCTGCCAGAGCTCGAAGACTGAGCTCGGTGGTTGCATCGCCTGGCAGAGCTCGAAACTTGAGCTCTGGCGGTGCTACCTCTTGGCAGAGGAGGTTGCACCGCCCAGTCTAGCTCGAAGACTGAGCTCTGGGCGGTTGCACCTCTCGGCTGGGGCGGTTGCACCTCCCAGCCTCGCAGCCCTGGCGGTTGCACCTCCTGGCTGGGGCGGTTGCACCTCCCAACCCCCACAGCCCAAGCGGTTGCACCTCCTGGCTGGGGCGGTTGCACCTCCTGGTGCAATCAGGGTCCGAATGGTTCACTCCATTCGGCCCACTTTGAATCTTTTCAGGGGCCCAATTGCCCCAAGATTAAGCTAATGGGATCACCTCCCATTTTCATGCTTAATCATCATGCTAACTACGATTAACTCTAAGACAACTTCTGCAGCTTTGCTCCGATGCGTCAATCGCTTCTTCCGGCGAGTTTCCGGCCAACTTCCGTCGATCAACCGATAACCCTCGGTGATCCTTCTGCGGACATCCGGCATACTCCTGGACTTTGCGACGATCCACTTGGCGAGTTCCGACGAGCTTCGCTTGGCAAGCTTCTGGACTTCTCGGATCAGTCCTCGCTGAACCTCCGACGACCGTCCGAACTTCCATCGAACTCTTGAACTCCCAACGTGATCATGATCTTGACTCCGGCGCAACACCTGCTGCTTGTCTTACTCTTATCGTAGTTAATCCTGCACACTTAAAACAAAACTTCGATCGAGACAATTAATCCTAAGCAATTAACCAAGTTGTCCGGCATGTCATTGGTCCCTCGACGCTTCGTCTGATTCTTCGGCGCATCGTCCTCTCCTGCGGCCTATTGCCCAATCGGCCAGTTGACTCCGCAACTCCGATATCCTTGGCACAATACCCGCTCTACTTGGCCCGATGCCCGAGTCCACGACCCGAAGCCTTCTGTCGATACGTCGACCGATCCACCGGCCCGACGTCCAATCTTCTGACATGTTCCTCCGGCACAACATGATTTTCCTGCTTTAATTGTCTCATCCTGATCAAAGCATCCTGCGTTACTCAAAACGCAGATTAAATCATAAACATATATCAAGTAGTTTCATCATCAAAATACGAGATTCAACAATCTCCCCCTTTTTGATGATGACAACCACTTGATGACGGAGTTAAACTTAACTCCCGGAGTTTAAACAAACTCCCCCTATCAATATGCCATATTGATAGAACCTTGAATTCAACCTGAATTCAAGTCATTGCAATATTCATCATGAATACTTGCAACACGTCAACATGAACATATGCATAAACTTATGCATCACATGTCATGTCATCAACATACTTCTCCCCCTTTGTCATCAACAAAAAGGAGAAGTACCACAATCAAGTGTTTGTGATATTGGTTCAACTTATTGCATGAAAAACATATTATCAAGTTTTATCATCATGCAGTTTTGAAGCGAGAAAATTTAGCAAATGTTACATCATGCTTAGAATATTCAGGCTATCAAGTTTTAGATATGCAAGTTTTACAGCATACAAGATAGCACTTTTAGAACATGCAAGCTAGCAGTTTTGAGATGTTCAAGAAGGCAACTCTTGCTTCTTGAAAATTTTGCTCACTTTGCTAGATGCGCAAGTTAGCATTTTTGCCTCTTTTGAGATAGCAACTTTTTGCTTCTCTTTAGACCAACAAGCTAGCAATTTTTACGATATACAAGTTTCACAATATATAAGCTAGCAAAAATTTCGAAAGCAAATACAAGATAGCTTTCTTGTGTAAGCTCATGATTCTTGCTTCCTATTGCAATGTGCAAATTGCAAGTTTTGCTTCAACTAAGATATTCAAGATAGTGATGTTCAAGAAGACAATTTTTCTTCTTGAAATGAGCAAGTTAGCAATCTTTGCTACTTAAGATAGGCAAGCAAGCAGTCAAGTTTTTGCATCTTCTTGACTTGTACAAGCTAGCTATCTCCCCCTTTGTCATTGTAAAAAAGGAAGAGAGAATACAGTTTTGTACTTCTTTTTTCCTTTTACAACGATTTCAAAATCATGACAAAGGATGAATAATCAAGTTATGAATGTCAAGACAATTTTTCATCATGAATATTTTATCATTGCATGCATCATTATCATAAGTTGAAGTATTACATGCATGATATCATATCACCATTCATAATTACATTAATGTTTCAATATAGCAATTTCTTCTCAAAATGTGTAACTTGGCACTCATAGCATTTTAGATCATGATTTACATCATATGCAATACATCACATCATAATTAGAAAGCACAAGTATTGCATGCATAATTGCACATCATAAATGTTTCATATCATGATGGTATCAATTTTGTCAAATTATATCCTACCATGCATGATCAAAACTTCTCCCCATTTTATCATTGAAAACAAGAAGAAAGTAGGGGGATAGAGCATAAAAGTATTAAATATTTTAATCATTTCAAGGCATCATAGATCAAGTTATGATTCGTGATTCATCATAAAGCAAGTTAGTTTTCAATCATCACATAAGGCATTTAAGGAATTTTTGAAACATAGGAGAATGATTAATTTAAGCATACAATGTTTCAATCCAATTCAAGTCATGAATATCAATGCTTTCATATTGTGAGTATCAATTCATGAATACCACAGGATATTATTTATGACTTCAATTTTGCAAGATCAAGATTATGATTCAAATCAAATCATTAACTTGAAATTCATAATCATGTCATTAAAATTAATTTCGAGATTCACAAAATATCATGAAATCATTAATCTCGATCAGATGGGAAAAGCATTTTCTTTTTAAGTGATTCTTTTAACGCATCATAAAAAAAACTCATTCATAATTCAAGTGATTTACAAGATATCATAAATGAATTTATCACTTGTACTTCATCAAAATCGAGAACTCTAGAGATAGAAAATGATTGAAGCATTTAACATGATTGATGCATGATTCATATTTAAAGTGTATCTTATATCGTAAATACGAATCAAGCATTTGTCAAATCTGAAATCATCCTCAAAATTACATTCAATAAATTCATGTATGACAAGCATAGATTTATTGAAAAATCAATAAGATAGAGGATTACATTTCAAGTGTTCATCAATTGTAGCATTTCATCATGTGGTAAGATATCAATGCGTAAAACTGTGAAGCAAGATTTTGTTTGATATCTTGATACAGGGCATATAGCAATGATAGCAATCATATATTTCTTGGTGATGCAAGCATGGGATAATCATAGCATAGTGTTTATAGCATCAATTCATATATTTCTCCCCTTTTTTAAGTGTTTCATCTTAAGTGATCGATTTCATGTTAGCATGCCTTTTCATTTATGTCAAATGAAAACATGCATCAACGTTTAGGATCGTAAAATGAATTTCATCATAAAACCATCAATCACAAAAATCATCATGTATATCTCATGCATGAAATTGTCAATCGAAATATTTAATTTCATCATTATGCATTTCTTCAGATCAAACATGATCTTTAATCAAAATCGAGAAATAACAATGGAAATTAACGTAATGCACATTATTACTTCTTAACCATGATTTCATATTTTCAATCAAGATCATTTTATAAAATATGCAATATTATCATTTTTGAAATTACTTAGTATGATAATAATTTTTTTTTTTTTTTTTAACATGTAATTTTTAAGAAAATTAATTCTAAACTAAAAGAGAAAGATACATCATGAAAGCATCAAGTAATTTCAAAATAAATTAGGGGGATTTCGATTACCTCATCATTGTAGGCTGTTAAGGCGTAGTTTGCCGCCTTGCTTTTGATGACTTTCTCTTCTTCGGAGGAGCTCGATTCATCCCAGTTTTTGTTCTTCTTTTTGCGTTTAAAGCAAGTAGTTTGATTCTTTTTGCTTTTTAATTTTCGTTTCATTTGTAATTTAAGTTCACCATCACTTGAGCTTATGCTCGAGTGGTCTTCAAATGTTCTATGTCCCAAATCCTTCCTGTTCTTTGGAAGGTTGTTTTGTTCATCATTGTCCTCATCACTTGAGTCATCGCTCAAGTGGCATTCATTTGTCCGGAGTTCCAAATCCTTCCTGTTCTTTGGAAGGTGATTGTTTTCAACATGTTCATCATGTTCATTGTGCACCATTTCGTATGTTATCAACGAACCAATTAGTTCTTCAAGTGGTAAGTTGTTTAGGTTTTTAGCTTCTTGTATTGCAGTTACTTTTGAATTCCACTTCTTAGAAAGAGAACGCAAAATCTTGTTTACGAGTTCAAAATCCGAAAAACATTTTCCAAGAGCTCTTAAACTATTGACGACATCCGTGAAACGGGTGTACATGTCGCCTATAGTCTCGCTTGGTTGCATTCGAAAAAGCTCAAAATCATGCAATAAAAAGTGAACTTTCGAGTCTTTGACTCTACTAGTTCCCTCATGCGTGATTTCAAGAGTGCGCCAAATATCGAAAGCCGTTTCGCACAAAGAAACCCGATTGAACTCATTTTTGTCCAAAGCGCAAAATAAGGCATTCATAGCCTTTGCGTTTAAAGAAAAATACTTCTTCTCCAAATCCGACCATTCGTTCGTCGGTTTAGAGGGAAGTTGAAAACTGTTTTCAATGATATTCCATAAATCCAAATTCGTAGAAATCAAGAAAACTCTCATTCGAGTTTTCCAATAAGTGTAGTCCAATCCGTTAAACAACGGTGGACGAAAGACCGAAAAGCCCTCTTGAAAGCCATGAAGAGCCATTTCTCTCGGGTGTAAATCCGAAATGAGAAATACCCCGCTCTGATACCAATTGTTAGGATCGAGAGCACTAAGAGGGGGGGGGTGAATTAGTGCAGCGGAAATCTTACAGCGATTAAAAACCAAAAGCTGCGTTCGTTCAATAAAAGCTATTATGATGCAAAAGCTAATTCTCAGTTTGTATCTAAGTGCAGTTTGCGTCTAAGCGCAGATTGCGTCTATGCGCAGTTTGCGTCTAAACACAGTTTGCGTCTAAGCGCAGTTTGCGTCTAAGCGCAGTTTGCGTCTAAACACAGTTTGCGTCTAAGCGCAGTTTTGCGTCTAAGCGCAGTTTACGTCTAAACTCAGATTTACGTCTAAATGCAGTTTTACGTCTAAATGCAGAAACTTGTTCGTAAAATTATAGAGGACAGTTTGCAGTTATCAATAGGATCAAAATGTAAGTGTAAACTGCAAAGAAACTCTTTTGTAAAAGCACGGAAGACAGTTCTGCAGAATCAAACGTAAACGTAAACTGTAATGTACGAAAATACGAATTTACGTCTGAATGCAGATTCGGAAGAACAGCACTTAGAACTTGTTCGTGAAAGCGCAGAGAGCAGTAGTAATGGAGGAGGTTTGCAGTAATGATAAAGTGCTCAAAAATAAACGCAAACCAGAGATTTAGAGTGGTTCGGTCAGCCTTGACCTACTCCACTTTTGGCTTCCTCCACCGACGAGGTTGCCGACGTCAACTAGCTGCCTTCCTTCAATGGGCGAAGGCTAACTGCCCTTTTACAGTTTCTCTCCTTTTGACAGGCTCAGGAGACAACCTTTACAGATCCTTTCTCTCCTCTCTTTACAACTCAAGACTTGAAGAACAGAAGGAGGAGAACTTTAGGACTTTACACAAATTTGAGCTCTTAGAATCACTGAAAAGATCAAGAATTCGGTGTGGATCTGTATCTTTTCAGTGCTGAATGGGTGGGGTATTTATAGGCCCCAACCCAGTTCAAATTTGGAGCTCAAAACGATCAAATCGATCAAATCCCAGAATTCTGGGATCAGGCGGTTGCACCTCTTGACTGGAGAGGTGGCACCGCCTGGCAGAGCTCGAAGACTGAGCTCAGGCGATTGCTTCTCTCTGCCAGAGCTCGAAGACTGAGCTCGGTGATTGCATCACCTGGCAGAGCTCGAAGACTGAGCTTGGTGATTGCATCACCTGGCAGAGCTCGAAACTGAGCTCGGTGGTTGCATCACCTGGCAGAGCTCCAAACTGAGCTCAGGCTGATGCACCTCTCTGCCAGAGCTCGAAGACTGAGCTCGGTGATTGCATCACCTGGCAGGGCTCGAGACTGAGCTCAGGCTGATGCACCTCTCTGCCAGAGCTCGAAGACTGAGCTCGGTGGTTGCATCGCCTGGCAGAGCTCGAAACTTGAGCTCTGGCGGTGCTACCTCTTGGCAGAGGAGGTTGCACCGCCCAGTCTAGCTCGAAGACTGAGCTCTGGGCGGTTGCACCTCTCGGCTGGGGCGGTTGCACCTCCCAGCCTCGCAGCCCTGGCGGTTGCACCTCCTGGCTGGGGCGGTTGCACCTCCCAACCCCCACAGCCCAAGCGGTTGCACCTCCTGGCTGGGGCGGTTGCACCTCCTGGTGCAATCAGGGTCCGAATGGTTCACTCCATTCGGCCCACTTTGAATCTTTTCAGGGGCCCAATTGCCCCAAGATTAAGCTAATGGGATCACCTCCCATTTTCATGCTTAATCATCATGCTAACTACGATTAACTCTAAGACAACTTCTGCAGCTTTGCTCCGATGCGTCAATCGCTTCTTCCGGCGAGTTTCCGGCCAACTTCCGTCGATCAACCGATAACCCTCGGTGATCCTTCTGCGGACATCCGGCATACTCCTGGACTTTGCGACGATCCACTTGGCGAGTTCCGACGAGCTTCGCTTGGCAAGCTTCTGGACTTCTCGGATCAGTCCTCGCTGAACCTCCGACGACCGTCCGAACTTCCGTCGAACTCTTGAACTCCCAACGTGATCATGATCTTGACTCCGGCGCAACACCTGCTGCTTGTCTTACTCTTATCGTAGTTAATCCTGCACACTTAAAACAAAACTTCGATCGAGACAATTAATCCTAAGCAATTAACCAAGTTGTCCGGCATGTCATTGGTCCCTCGACGCTTCGTCTGATTCTTCGGCGCATCGTCCTCTCCTGCGGCCTATTGCCCAATCGGCCAGTTGACTCCGCAACTCCGATATCCTTGGCACAATACCCGCTCTACTTGGCCCGATGCCCGAGTCCACGACCCGAAGCCTTCTGTCGATACGTCGACCGATCCACCGGCCCGACGTCCAATCTTCTGACATGTTCCTCCGGCACAACATGATTTTCCTGCTTTAATTGTCTCATCCTGATCAAAGCATCCTGCGTTACTCAAAACGCAGATTAAATCATAAACATATATCAAGTAGTTTCATCATCAAAATACGAGATTCAACAAATGTCAGCCATCTCAGCACCCTGGAACCCCCCGGGTGGCACAGGGCTGGATGGGGCTTTCGTATAGCAGGGACGGTGCTGCCTCTCGCTTCGCTCGCTGTCCGCCGCTCGCCGCTCGCTCGCGCAGCCAAAAATGGCCAGTTTTGGCCCGTTTTTGGGCCGTTTTGGCCTGTTTTTGGGCTGTTCTTGCGTGGCGCGGTGACCGTCGTGAGCGGAGCAAAATGTCAGCCATCTCAGCACCCTGGAACCCCCCGGGTGGCACAGGGCTGGATGGGGCTTTCGTATAGCAGGGACGGTGCTGCCTCTCGCTTCGCTCGCTGTCCGCCGCTCGCCGCTCGCTCGCGCAGCCAAAAATGGCCAGTTTTGGCCCGTTTTTGGCCCGTTTTGGCCTGTTTTTGGCCTGTTCTTGCGTCGCGCGGTGACCGTCGTGAGCGGAGCAAAATGTCAGCCATCTCAGCACCCTGGAACCCCCCGGGTGGCACAGGGCTGGATGGGGCTTTCGTATAGCAGGGACGGTGCTGCCTCTCGCTTCGCTCGCTGTTCGCCGCTCGCCGCTCACTCGCGCAGCCAAAAATGGCCAGTTTTGGCCCGTTTTGGCCGGTTTTTGGCCTGTTTTTGCGTTGCGCGGCGACCATCGAGAGCGGAGCAAAATGTCAGCCATCTCAGCACCCTGGAACCCCCCGGGTGGCACAGGGCTGGATGGGGCTTTCGTATAGCAGGGAAGGTGCTGCCTCTCACTTCGCTCGCTGTCCGCCGCTCGCCGCTCGCTCGCCCAGCCAAAAATGGCCAGTTTTGGCTCGTTTTTGGGCCGTTTTGGCCTGTTTTTGGGCTGTTTTTGCGTCGCGCGGTGACCGTCGTGAGCGGAGCAAAATGTCAGCCATCTCAGCACCCTGGAACCCCCCGGGTGGCACAGGGCTGGATGGGGCTTTCGTATAGCAGGGACGGTGCTGCCTCTCGCTTCGCTCGCTGTCCGCCGCTCGCCGCTCGCTCGCGCAGCCAAAAATGGCCAGTTTTGGCCCGTTTTTGGGCCGTTTTGGCCTGTTTTTGGGCTGTTCTTGCGTCGCGCGGTGACCGTCGTGAGCGGAGCAAAATGTCAGCCATCTCATCACCCTGGAACCCCCCGGGTGGCACAGGGCTGGATGGGGCTTTCGTATAGCAGGGACGGTGCTGCCTCTCGCTTCGCTCGCTGTCCGCCGCTCGCCGCTCGCTCGCGCAGCCAAAAATTGCCAGTTTTGGCCCGTTTTTGGGCCGTTTTGGCCAGTTTTTGGCCTGTTCTTGCGTCGCGCGGTGACCGTCGTGAGCAGAGCAAAATGTTAGCCATCTCAGCACCCTGGAACCCCCTGGGTGGCACAGGGCTGGATGGGGCTTTCGTATAGCAGGGACGGTGCTGCCTCTCGCTTCGCTCGCTGTTCGCCGCTCGCCGCTCGCTCGCGCAGCCAAAAATGGCCAGTTTTGGCCCGTTTTGGCCAGTTTTTGGCCTGTTTTTGCGTTGCGCGGTGACCATCTTGAGCGGAGCAAAATGTCAGCCATCTCATCAGCACCCTGGAACCCCCCGGGTGGCACAGGGCTGGATGGGGCTTTCGTATAGCAGGGACGGTGATGCCTCTCGCTTCGCTCGCTGTCCGCCGCTCGCTGCTCGCTCGCGCAGCCAAAAATGGCCAGTTTTGGCCCGTTTTGGCCAGTTTTTGGCCAGTTTTTGCGTTGCGCGGTGACCATCTTGAGCGGAGCAAAATGTCAGCCATCTCAGCACCCTGGAACCCCCCGGGTGGCACAGGGCTGGATGGGGCTTTCGTATAGCAGGGACGGTGATGCCTCTCGCTTCGCTCGCTGTCCGCCGCTCGCTGCTCGCTCGCGCAGCCAAAAATAGCCAGTTTTGGCCCGTTTTTGGGCCGTTTTGGCCTGTTTTTGGGCTGTTCTTGCGTCGCGCGGTGACCGTCGTGAGCGGAGCAAAATGTCAGCCATCTCAGCACCCTGGAACCCCCCGGGTGGCACAGGGCTGGATGGGGCTTTCGTATAGCAGGGACGGTGCTGCCTCTCGCTTCGCTCGCTGTCCGCCGCTCGCCGCTTGCTCGTGCAGCCAAAAATGGCCAGTTTTGGCCCGTTTTTGGGCCGTTTTGGTCAGTTTTTGGCCTGTTCTTGCGTCGCGCGGTGACCGTCGTGAGCGGAGCAAAATGTCAGCCATCTCAGCACCCTGGAACCCCCCGGGTGGCACAGGGCTGGATGGGGCTTTCGTATAGCAGGGACGGTGCTGCCTCTCGCTTCGCTCGCTGTTCGCCGCTCGCTCGCGCAGCCAAAAATGGCCAGTTTTGGCCCGATTTTGGGCCGTTTTGGCCAGTTTTTGGCCTGTTCTTGCGTTGCGCGGTGACCGTCGTGAGCGGAGCAAAATGTCAGCCATCTCAGCACCCTGGAACCCCCCGGGTGGCACAGGGCTGGATGGGGCTTTCGTATAGCAGGGACTGTGCTGCCTCTCGCTTCGCTTGCTGTCCGTCGCTCGCCGCTCGCTCGCGCAGCCAAAAATGGCCAGTTTTGTCCCCTTTTTGGGCTGTTTTGGCCCTTTTTGGGCTGTTCTTGCGTGGCGCGGCGACCGTCGTGAGCGGAGCAAAATGTCAGCCATCTCAACACCTTGGAACCTCCCGGGTGGCACAGGGCTGGATGGGGCTTTCTTATAGCAGGGACGGTGCTGCCTCTCGCTTCGCTCACTGTCCGCCGCTCCCCGCTCGCTCGTGCAGCCAAAAATGGCCAGTTTTGGCCCGTTTTTGGGCTGTTTGGGCCTGTTTCTGGGCCATTTTTGCTTCGCTTCAAATCTTCTTCTTCCTTGTGTGGCCAAAAATGCCTTGCTTTGTACTTCTTCGTGCACGGCGGTGTCTTGTCGTCGATTGCCTTGTTTGATCGGCCACTTGAGTCTTTGTTACTCGTGGTTGGCGACGGGTTGTCCGATGGGGTAACTGTGTCGGCATGTGAGTGGTGATGGATTTGTATGCCGCGGTGGGCTCCCTGCTATTGTGCAGTTGACCATCAACGCTGCAAGTCTCTTCAATGGCACTCTATTTGAATGGAGATGCGTGTGTTGCCTGTACAATCTACCTAGTTCCTTTGGAAATAGACATTGTTTACCTCGCTTATCCACTTCTCATGTCCTATATGAATGAGGAGTGTCGATGTCCGTGCACCTTGTGTGTCCTCGAACGATGGCATGTCTCAGACCTCTCGTCTCGAGTGTTAGGATCGAGAGCACTAAGAGGGGGGGGGGTGAATTAGTGCAGCGGAAATCTTACAGCGATTAAAAACGAAAAGCTGCGTTCGTTCAATAAAAACTATTATGATGCAAAAGCTAATTCTCAGTTTGTATCTAAGTGCAGTTTGCGTCTAAGCGCAGATTGCGTCTAAGCGCAGTTTGCGTCTGAACACAGTTTGCGTCTAAGCGCAGTTTTGCGTCTAAGCGCAGTTTACGTCTAAACTCAGATTTACGTCTAAACGCAGTTTTACGTCTAAACGCAGATTTACGTCTAAACGTAGTTTTACGTCTAAACGCAGATTTACGTCTAAATGTAGTTTTGCGTCTAAAAGCAGTTTTGAACCTTGAAAAGCATTTTACGTAGAAAGCAATTTGCAGTTATAAATGGAGTCCGAATGTAAGCGTAAACTGCAGTGTGAAGATCGTACGAAAACACGATTTACGTTTGAATGCAGATTCTGAAAGAACAGCACTTAGAACTTGTTCGTGAAAGCGCAGAGAGCAGTAGTAATGGAGGAGGTTTGCAGTAATGATAAAGTGCTCAAAAATAAACGCAAACCAGAGATTTAGAGTGGTTCGGTCAGCCTTGACCTACTCCACTTTTGGCTTCCTCCACCGACGAGGTTGCCGACGTCAACTAGCTGCCTTCCTTCAATGGGCGAAGGCTAACTGCCCTTTTACAGTTTCTCTCCTTTTGACAGGCTCAGGAGACAACCTTTACAGATCCTTTCTCTCCTCTCTTTATAACTCAAGACTTGAAGAACAGAAGGAGGAGAACTTTAGGACTTTACACAAATTTGAGCTCTTAGAATCACTGAAAAGATCAAGAATTCGGTGTGGATCTGTGTCTTTTCAGTGCTGAATGGGTGGGGTATTTATAGGCCCCAACCCAGTTCAAATTTGGAGCTCAAAACGATCAAATCGATCAAATCCCAGAATTCTGGGATCAGGCGGTTGCACCTCTTGACTGGAGAGGTGGCACCGCCTGGCAGAGCTCGAAGACTGAGCTCAGGCGATTGCTTCTCTCTGCCAGAGCTCGAAGACTGAGCTCGGTGATTGCATCACCTGGCAGAGCTCGAAGACTGAGCTTGGTGATTGCATCACCTGGCAGAGCTCGAAATTGAGCTCGGTGGTTGCATCACCTGGCAGAGCTCCAAACTGAGCTCAGGCTGATGCACCTCTCTGCTAGAGCTCGAAGACTGAGCTCGGTGATTGCATCACCTGGCAGAGCTCGAGACTGAGCTCAGGCTGATGCACCTCTCTGCCAGAGCTCGAAGACTGAGCTCGGTGGTTGCATCGCCTGGCAGAGCTCGAAACTTGAGCTCTGGCGGTGCTACCTCTTGGCAGAGGAGGTTGCACCGCCCAGTCTAGCTCGAAGACTGAGCTCTGGGCGGTTGCACCTCCCAGCCTCGCAGCCCTGGCGGTTGCACCTCTTGGCTGGGGCGGTTGCACCTCCCAACCCCCACAGCCCAGGCGGTTGCACCTCCTGGCTGGGGCGGTTGCACCTCCTGGTGCAATCAGGGTCCGAATGGTTCACTCCATTCGGCCCACTTTGAATCTTTTCAGGGGCCCAATTGCCCCAAGATTAAGCTAATGGGATCACCTCCCATTTTCATGCTTAATCATCATGCTAACTACGATTAACTCTAAGACAACTTCTGCAGCTTTGCTCCGATGCGTCAATCGCTTCTTCCGGCGAGTTTCCGGCCAACTTCCGTCGATCAACCGATAACCCTCGGTGATCCTTCTGCGGACATCCGGCATACTCCTGGACTTTGCGACGATCCACTTGGCGAGTTCCGACGAGCTTCGCTTGGCAAGCTTCTGGACTTCTCGGATCTGTCCTCGCTGAACCTCCGACGACCGTCCGAACTTCCGTCGAACTCTTGAACTCCCAACGTGATCATGATCTTGACTCCGGCGCAACACCTGCTGCTTGTCTTACTCTTATCGTAGTTAATCCTGCACAACAAAACAAAACTTCGATCGAGACAATTAATCCTAAGCAATTAACCAAGTTGTCCGACATGTCATTGGTCCCTCGACGCTTCGTCCGATTCTTCGGCGCATCATCCTCTCCTGCGGCCTATTGCCCAATCGGCCAGTTGACTCCGCAACTCCGATATCCTTGGCACAATACCCGCTCTTCTTGGCCCGATGCCCGAGTCCACGGCCCGAAGCCTTCTGTCGATACGTCGACCGATCCACCGGCCCGACGTCCAATCTTCTGACATGTTCCTCCGGCACAACATGATTTTCCTGCTTTAATTGTCTCATCCTGATCAAAGCATCCTGCGTCACTCAAAACGCAGATTAAATCATAAACATATATCAAGTAGTTTCATCATCAAAATACGAGATTCAACAATCTCCCCCTTTTTTATGATGACAACCACTTGATGACGGAGTTAAACTTAACTCCCGGAGTTTAAACAAACTCCCCCTATCAATATGCCATATTGATAGAACCTTGAATTCAACCTGAATTCAAGTCATTGCAATATTCATCATGAATACTTGCAACACGTCAACATGAACATATGCATAAACTTATGCATCACATGTCATGTCATCAACATACTTCTCCCCCTTTGTCATCAACAAAAAGGAGAAGTACCACAATCAAGTGTTTGTGATATTGGTTCAACTTATTGCATGAAAAACATATTATCAAGTTTTATCATCATGCAGTTTTGAAGCCAGAAAATTTAGCAAATGTTACATCATGCTTAGAATATTCAGGCTATCAAGTTTTAGATATGCAAGTTTTACAGCATACAAGATAGCAAATTAGAGATGTTCAAGAAGGCAACTCTTGCTTCTTGAAAATTTTGCTCACTTTGCTAGATGCGCAAGTTAGCATTTTTGCCTCTTTTGAGATAGCAACTTTTTGCTTCTCTTTAGACCAACAAGCTAGCAATTTTTTACGATATACAAGTTTCACAATATGTAAGCTAGCAAAAATTTCGAAAGCAAATACAAGATAGCTTTCTTGTGTAAGCTCATGATTCTTGCTTCCTATTGCAATGTGCAAATTGCAAGTTTTGCTTCAACTAAGATATTCAAGATAGTGATGTTCAAGAAGACAATTTTTCTTCTTGAAATGAGCAAGTTAGCAATCTTTGCTACTTAAGATAGGCAAGCAAGCAGTCAAGTTTTTGCATCTTCTTGACTTGTACAAGCTAGCTATCTCCCCCTTTGTCATTGTAAAAAAGGAAGAGAGAATACAGTTTTGTACTTCTTTTTTCCTTTTACAACGATTTCAAGATCATGACAAAGGATGAATAATCAAGTTATGAATGTCAAGACAATTTTTCATCATGAATATTTTATCATTGCATGCATCATTATCATAAGTTGAAGTATTACATGCATGATATCATATCACCATTCATAATTACATTAATGTTTCAATATAGCAATTTCTTCTCAAAATGTGTAACTTGGCACTCATAGCATTTTAGATCATGATTTACATCATATGCAATACATCACATCATAATTAGAAAGCAAGTATTGCATGCATAATTGCACATCATAAATGTTTCATATCATGATGGTATCAATTTTGTCAAATTATATCCTACCATGCATGATCAAAACTTCTCCCCATTTTATCATTGAAAACAAGAAGAAAGTAGGGGGTAGAGCATAAAAGTATTAAATATTTTAATCATTTCAAGGCATCATAGATCAAGTTATGATTCGTGATTCATCATAAAGCAAGTTAGTTTTCAATCATCACATAAGGCATTTAAGGAATTTTTGAAACATAGGAGAATGATTAATTTAAGCATACAATGTTTCAATCCAATTCAAGTCATGAATATCAATGCTTTCATATTGTGAGGATCAATTCATGAATACCACAGGATATTATTTGTGACTTCAATTTTGCAAGATCAAGATTATGATTCAAATCAAATCATTAACTTGAAATTCATAATCAAGTCATTAAAATTAATTTCGAGATTCACAAAATATCATGAAATCATTAATCTCGATCAGATGGGAAAAGCATTTTCTTTTTAAGTGATTCTTTTAACGCATCATAAAAAAAAAACATTCATAATTCAAGTGATTTACAAGATATCATAAATGAATTTATCACTTGTATTTCATCAAAATCGAGAACTCTAGATATAGAAAATGATTGAAGCATTTAACATGATTGATGCATGATTCATATTTAAAGTGTATCTTATATCGTAAATACGAATCAAGCATTTGTCAAATCTGAAATCATCCTCAAAATTACATTCAATAAATTCATGTATGACAAGCATAGATTTATTGAAAAATCAATAAGATAGAGGATTACATTTCAAGTGTTCATCAATTGTAGCATTTCATCATGTGGTAAGATATCAATTCGTAAAACTGTGAAGCAAGATTTTGTTTGATATCTTGATACAGGGCATATAGCAATGATAGCAATCATATATTTCTTGGTGATGCAAGCATGGGATAATCATAGCATAGTGTTTATAGCATCAATTCATATATTTTTCCCCTTTTTTAAGTGTTTCATCTTAAGTGATCGATTTCATGTTAGCATGCCTTTTCATTTATGTCAAATGAAAACATGCATCAACGTTTAGGATCGTAAAATGAATTTCATCATAAAACCATCAATCACAAAAATCATCATGTATATCTCATGCATGAAATTGTCAATCGAAATATTTAATTTCATCATTATGCATTTCTTCAAATCAAACATGATCTTTAATCAAAATCGAGAAATAACAATGGAAATTAACGTAATGCACATTATTACTTCTTAACCATGATTTCATATTTTCAATCAAGATCATTTTATTTGTTTATCATAAAATATGCAATATTATCATTTTTGAAATTACTTAGTATGATCATAATAATTTTTTTTTTCTTTTTTTTTAACATGTAATTTTTAAGAAAATTAATTCTAAACTAAAAGAGAAAGATACATCATGAAAGCATCAAGTAATTTCAAAATAAATTAGGGGGATTTCGATTACCTCATCATTGTAGGCTGTTAAGGCGTAGTTTGCCGCCTTGCTTTTGTTGACTTTCTCTTCTTCGGAGGAGCTCGATTCATCCCAGTTTTTGTTCTTCTTCTTGCGTTTAAAACAAGTAGTTTGATTCTTTTTGCTTTTTAATTTTCGTTTCATTTGTAGTTTAAGTTCACCATCACTTGAGCTTATGCTCGAGTGGTCTTCAAATGTTCTATGTCCCAAATCCTTCCTGTTCTTTGGAAGGTGGTTCTCAAGTTCTTCACGTGCATTGCACGTCATTTCATATGTGATCAATGAACCAATTAGTTCTTCAAGTGGAAATTGGTTCAAGTTTTTCGATTCTTGAATAGCAGTTACTTTTGAATCCCAAGTTTTAGAAAGTGAGCGCAAAACTTTGTTAACGAGTTCAAAATCCGAAAAGCTTTTACCAAGTGAATTTAAACCATTGACGACATCCGTAAAACGGGTGTACATGTCAACAATGGTTTCGCTTGGTTTCATATGAAAAAGCTCGAAATCATGCAGTAAAATATTAACTTTCGAGTCTTTGACTCTACTAGTTCCCTCATGCGTGATTTCAAGAGTGCGCCAAATATCGAAAGCCGTTTCGCACAAAGAAACCCGATTGAACTCATTTTTGTCCAAAGCGCAAAATAAGGCATTCATAGCCTTTGCGTTTAAAGAAAAATACTTCTTCTCCAAATCCGACCATTCGTTCATCGGTTTGGAGGGAAGTTGAAAACCATTTTCAACAATATTCCATAAATCCAGATTCAGAGAAATCAAGAAAACTCTCATTCGAGTTTTCCAATAAGTGTAGTCCAATCCGTTAAAGAACGGTGGACGAACAACCGATAAGCCCTCTTGAAGAGCCATTTCTCTCGGGTGTAAATCCGAAATGAGAAATACCCTGCTCTGATACCAATTGTTAGGATCGAGAGCACTAAGAGGGGGGGGGGTGAATTAGTGCAGCGAAAATCTTACAGCGATTAAAAACGAAAAGCTGCGTTCGTTCAATAAAAACTATTATGATGCAAAAGCTAATTCTCAGTTTGTATCTAAGTGCAGTTTGCGTCTAAGCGCAGATTGCGTCTAAGCGCAGTTTGCGTCTGAACACAGTTTGCGTCTAAGCGCAGTTTTGCGTCTAAGCGCAGTTTACGTCTAAACTCAGATTTACGTCTAAACGCAGTTTTACGTCTAAACGCAGATTTACGTCTAAACGTAGTTTTACGTCTAAACGCAGATTTACGTCTAAATGTAGTTTTACGTCTAAAAGCAGTTTTGAACCTTGAAAAGCGTTACGTAGAAAG
>NW_027021348.1:6820000-6827500 GCF_036884655.1 Musa acuminata AAA Group | reverse complement strand
GAGAGATTTGTTCCTTGCATCACATTGCTTTTGAAAAGGCACATGTACGTTTGGTTGTTCCGCGTGTGCTTCCGTTATATGCTACTTATTGTTGAAACTGCCTTCTTGTACTCTGGTGTGTGGGATTGTCTGGACCTTTGCCAGAAATGGTAAAGGGTATGCGCTGATTTGCCCGCTTTGTGGGATATTCTGGTATGCGCTTATTTGCCCGCTTTGTGGGGTCCCGCTTTGTGGGATATTCTGACTGAGATCCCACTACACCCTCTATATGTTTGATATGACATCCAGAGTTTTGGTGAGTTATTTCTGTTCGTGCTCTGGATAGTTATGATATGATTGCAACGTCAAGGACGACGTTTGAGCTTCTGTACGACATATGAGTTTGATATGCTCTGAAATGCTTCATTCACTGCTGATTTTGCTTCGTAATGTTCCCTATGTCGTTGATGTGATTTGGAACATTTTATATGCCATTGATAAGCTCCGATATGTTTCCTTTGTTTCTGATATGCTCCAATTACTCTATGCCCCATCTGTCAGGAACCAAATATGTATGATTAAAAAGGACAATTATGATTCTGCTCCTAATGATATTATGTATACGAAATCGTATATTCTGCTTTGTGTTTGAAACTGCATCTCTTTGGAAATTGTACTATTTTGATATGGATATGTTAGTCACTTGCTGAGCTCTTTATGCTCACCCCATTTGTTGATAAATTTTTCAGGATAGCGTATCGCTTGCTTAAATGTTAAGAATGGGCTGAGGCAATGGAAAGTTTAGAAGACGTTGGGCAAAACTTTTGTTAGCATATATGTAGTTGTGTATAAGCTACGTTGCATCTAATGAGATGTGACTATGAATCTAAACCTGTGGATTTTGTGTAAGTTAAAGGATCCCTCATGTATAGGGTTTTGGAATGTTAAATTAAATTCGTGTAATGATATGAACTTATGGTAAATCGATGATTGTGGTGACTGCATAGATTTCCCCACTTGTGGATTTATATTGTGGTTTTTATTTTGATGAGTTGAGTTCAGATTGTATAAATTATCGAGTGATGTGTGCTATGTTTATGAATTGCACAGGGTTATGAATTGATAGATTATAGAAGTGAAATTTTTGATCTGAATGTTTTCTTAGTGACCTCAAATGTGTGTTTGGATCCTGGGTTAGTTGTGGCGAAAAAATTTAAATATCATGGATATTTTTAGGGGCGTGACAGAGGTGGTATCAGAGCATGGTTTGAGGATCACTGGAATATTTGATATGTTGACGTGCAAAATATATTGAGGTCTAGTGAACTACAGTGATTGGTGAAAATTTTCTTTGATGTATTTTAGGAATCTAGGATGACGATGACATTTAGTCCTCCTACTTCATCTGATTTTGATTAATTAAGTGGGATGAAAGGGTAATCGGGGATATTGAATCAGAGTGGCGCAGCGGAAGCATGGTGGACCTAATTTCATTGGTGGTCGAAAAATGGATGATGCAAACAGAGAAGATATTTGATGTACAAAATTGTTCTGATGATCGAAAGATTTCTTTTGCTGCCTTATATTGGAAGTAGAGGCTGATCATTAATGAGAACAATGAAAAGAATTTTTGGAGATCAGTGACAAGAATGATAAGGACAAGTTTACCAAAAAAAAAAAAAAAAGAAAAAAAAATGATTGAAAATGAATCAGAAAGTGATAACAAGAGGGTCGAGACATTTGGATTTGAAAAGGGAAGTCACCACAAAAGACTCAATCATGTGTGAATTGCAAGTTAAATTATGAAACAAGTTTGTGTTGGTGGGTGACTGGAGTCTATTTGTTTGTAGAAAGTTGGATCATAAAACAAAAGACTGCCATTTGAACAATAAGAAAGAGTCACTGCCTCATAAATCATCAGCCCATGTTAGGGTGTATGCTATCACTGAATATGATTCTAAAACTTCTGAATTAGTGATCAAAGGTATTATACATGTTTATGAAAGAATGCAAATATTTGTTTGACCATGGGTCCTATCTACGATTTGATTCGTAACATGTTGCCTATCACTTGGGTATTCAACCTAGACCACTGTATTATGTGATATATGTAAGTACAATCAATGGAGATTCTTTGATAACGAACTTGAATCTGGTCCTCTTGTCTGATTTTTGTTGGAGAACTTGAACTTTTGCTGATTTAGTTCTCCTAGAGATTTGGAGTTATGATATTATACTTGGTATGGATTGGCTATCTTCTTATCATACCAGTATGGATTAGTATATAACAAATGATCACTTTTTGCATATTTGATCAGCCGATCTTTTATTTTGAGAGTATTGGACATTATTTATCTCCTTGCCTAATGTATCCCAGGATGACTTGTTTGGATTACCTCCAAATATGATTTTGCTTTTGATTTGGTCCGTGGGACAATCCCAATATCTAAGCCTCTCTACAGAAAGATATCATTTGAGTAAGTGGAATTGGAAAAGCAACTACAAGAATTATTAAATGAGGATTTTATTTGGCTTAATATTTCATCATGGGGTGCTCCGGTGTTAGTTAAAAGATGGAGGGAATATTGAGATTTTGTATTGATTATGGACAGTTGAATCAGGTGACCATAAGAAACGAGTATTTTTTGAAGTAACGACTTACCTGATCAACTGCAGGGTGCACAAGTATTCTCTAAGATTGACCTGAGGTCAGGTTACTATCAGCTAAAGATCAAGGAGGAGGATATTTCAAAAACAGCTTTCAGAACTCGATATGGTCATTATGAATTCTTGGTGATGCCGTTTGGTTTGACAAATGCCCCTGCAGCTTTTATGGAACTAATGAATAGGATATTTCAACCGCTCTTGGATATCTGTGTAATTGTATTTATTGATGACATATTGGTGTATTCAAAGAGTAACCAGGAGCATGAGGAACACTTGAGTGATGTGTTGTCCATACTAAGAGAAAAGAAGTTGTATGCGAAGTTCAGCAAATGTGAATTTTGGTTGAATGAAGTTGCTTTCTTAGGCCACGTGATTTCAGGGAAGGGTATATCTGTTGATCCAAGGAAAATAGAAACTGTAGTTGAATGGGAAGTACCAACAAATGTAACAGAGGTTAGAAGTTTCTTGGGCATGGCAGGTTATTACAGGAGATTTGTGGAGGGATTTTCTCGAATTGCTCAACCTCTCACCAAACTCACTAAGAAGAATATGAAATTTGTATGGGGCGATGATTGTGAGCAAAGCTTTCAAGAGTTAAAAAGAAGATTGACTAGTGCCCCTATTCTCACTATTCCAAGTGGTAGTGAGGGATTTGTAGTTTATACTGATGCTTCAAGAAAGGGCCTAGGATGTGTTTTGATGCAGGAAGGGAGAGTAATTGCTTATGCTTCTAGGCAACTTAAAGGTTATGAATTGAATTATCCAACTCATGATTTGGAATTAGCAGCAATCATTTTTGCTCTAAAGATTTGGAGACATTATTTGTATGGTCGACAGTTTGAAATCTTCACTGATCACAAGAGTTTAAAATATATTTTCACTCAGAAAGAGTTAAACATGAGGCAGCGAAGATGGATAGAACTTCTGAAGGATTATGATTGTGCCATCCGTTATCACCCGGGCAAGGCCAATGTTGTAGTTGATGCACTTAGTAGGAAATCTACAAGTTTTATGGCTAGTCTGGTCGTGAAGCAATGGAAGCTAATAGAAGAAAATTTTGATTTGAAAGCTTTGAGGAAAGAGCAAGACTCGATGATTTTGATGGCCTCCATTCAAGTGCAGTCTGATCTTATGCAACAAATTAAGGAGGGACAATTACGAGATCCACACTTAATCTACTTGAGGAGTGAAGTAGAAAAGGAATTGAAGCCACAATTTCAAGTTTCAAAGGATGGCCTATTGAGATTTGGGGAGAGAGTATGTGTACCAAATGAACTAGATATCAAGAATCAAATCCTAAATGAAAGTCATACTTCAAAGTACGCCCTACACCCTGGGAGCACTAAGATGTATAGAGATCTTCAAAGTCATTATTGGTGGGAAGGTATGAAGAAGGAAATTGCAATGTATGTTTCAAAATGTTTGACTTGTCAGCAAATCAAAGTAGAACACCAAAGACCTAGAGGGTTGCTGCAACCTTTAGTTATACCTGAATGGAAATGGGAATGTATTACTATGGATTTTGTTTCAGGACTACCCAGAACCTCGAGGAAGCATGATGCTATTTGGGTTATCATTGATAGGTTAACAAAATCTGCACATTTCCTTCCGATTAATATGACTTATTCGCTTGATAGACTTGCAGATTTATATGTTAATGAAATAGTAAGACTTCATGGTATTCCAAAGGAGATCATCTCTGATAGAGACTCCAGATTTCTCTCTAGATTCTGGAGAAGATTACAGGAATCTATGGGCACTAAAGTTAAGTTTAGCACTGCATATCATCCTCAGATCGATGGTCAGTCAGAAAGAACAATTCAAACACTTGAGGATTTGCTTAGAGCCTATGTTATGGATTGGAAAGGTGAATGGGATAAGAATATTTCACTTGTTGAGTTCACGTATAACAATAGTTATCATTCAAGTATTCAGATGGCTCCTTATGAAGCTTTATATGGGCGAAAGTGCATAACACCTATATGTTGGGAGGAAGTTGGGGACAGAAAGTTGTTAGCACCGGACCAGGTACAAGAAACTACCGAGAAAATTCAAGTTATAAGGAAAAGGTTAAAAGCTGCTCAAAGTCGTCAAAAGAGTTATGCCGATAATAGGAGACGAGATATTGAGTTTGAAATCGGAGATTTTGTATTCTTAAAAGTCTCCCCTTCCAAAGGCATTATAAGGTTTGGGAAGAAAGGAAAGTTAAGCCCAA
Source organism: Musa acuminata AAA Group (assembly GCF_036884655.1). NCBI lineage: Eukaryota > Viridiplantae > Streptophyta > Magnoliopsida > Zingiberales > Musaceae > Musa > Musa acuminata. The sequence continues at coordinate 6,822,639 of NW_027021348.1, read as the reverse complement.
GATTTATTGGACCTTTTGAGGTTCTTGAGAGGGTTGGTTCTGTCGCTTACAGGATTGCCTTACCACCAGCATTGAGCCATGTCCATGATATATTTCATGTCTCGATGATTAGAAAGTATATGTATGACCCTTCTCACATCATTAAGTATGAGCTGGTGGAGTTCAATAAAGATTTATCCTATGTGGAAGAGCCTATTCAGATTATTGATAAGAAAGAAAAAGTCCTAAGGAATCGGGTCATCCCACTGGTTCAAGTAAATTGGAGACATCATTCTGGAGAAGAGACAACTTGGGAGCTAGAAGAGGAAATGAAAAAGGTGTATCCTCGTCTTTTCATCGAATAGAGGTACGATAAATTTAGAGGACTAAATTTTTCTTTTAAGGGGGGGAGAGTGTAACACCCCTCATTTCCGAATGTTCGTATAAATTTCTGGTGATAACGTAAGCATCTATTTTAATTGACAAAAGAAATAGAGTATGAATCAGAGGTAACTTATTTGTAAGATTTGGGAGATCTGTTCAAAAAAAAAGAGAAAAGAAAGAATCTGAGGACCTATATGTAAACCCTAAGGACCTAATCGTGAATATGATAAAAACAAGGACTAAACTGCAAAATGCACCAAATGACAAATTCCACCGCTTAAGCCTCTCTGCCTTCGTTCTTAAGGAAGCAGAGGAGGCAGCTCGTGGGTGATCAGGGAAAGAAAGAAAGAAAGAAGAAGAAGAAGAAGAAGAAGAAGAAGAGAAAGAAAATTGGGGCTTTTAGGATTCTTGCTTTAATCTTGTCATTTCGGGTCAAAATTTCCAAAGGCAAGTGTTCTAATCCCATCCTACAGCAGTATTAGACTATATTTTTATGTTGATTCAAAATAAATTGGAAGATTTCTGTTTTGAAACTGATATGACTCTTTTTGGACCTAAAACCATGGATTCTGAAATATTTTCGGTAAACTGACCCCTATACACTGCTTCGGCTGTAAGTTTTAGTATAAGATGTGAATTCAGGCAGGAACTATTTTGTTTGTAATTAGACTCTTATGTCTTTCTTTTGACACTGATTTTGTAGATTTTGGACACCGAATACTTACCCACACATTTTTTTCAAATGAGCCTATAGACGCTGTAAAATAAAGTTCAAGATTTCTGACCTATCGCTACTAAAATGCCTATAACTCCCTGTTGAAAATTCTGATTTGTACCAAACTGATTTTATTTGAAACTAGACTTGAAAATCTTTCTTTTGACATATGGTTTGAAAATTTTGGAATTCAATTGCCTATCCTATCGTCTGTTGAATCCGACCTTATAAATTCTGCAAAACAGTGATTGTGATTTTGACCTTGTGTTATCAAATCAGAGGTAACTCTGTGTTGGGAGCCCTGTTTCATATGAAATCTGTTCCATCCGAATATAGATTGATATATGGTTCGACCATAGCCTTCTTATGGGTATTGGAGCATAATTGTTATTCTGAAATATTTGTTTGATATGCCACTGGAATTCTGTCCGAAATCGAGCTTTGGTCGATTTCGCGTATTCTGTTCCATTTCCTTTGGATACTTGAATTCGCCTAATCTTCTTATTGGAATTGAGCTGATTATGATTGTTTGGAATCCCTGTACACTCTTGCTTTCATTTCTTTCCTAAAATGAATACTTTTGTGAGAGATTTGTTCCTTGCATCACATTGCTTTTGAAAAGGCACATGTACGTTTGGTTGTTCCGCGTGTGCTTCCGTTATATGCTACTTATTGTTGAAACTGCCTTCTTGTACTCTGGTGTGTGGGATTGTCTGGACCTTTGCCAGAAATGGTAAAGGGTATGCGCTGATTTGCCCGCTTTGTGGGATATTCTGGTATGCGCTTATTTGCCCGCTTTGTGGGGTCCCGCTTTGTGGGATATTCTGACTGAGATCCCACTACACCCTCTATATGTTTGATATGACATCCAGAGTTTTGGTGAGTTATTTCTGTTCGTGCTCTGGATAGTTATGATATGATTGCAACGTCAAGGACGACGTTTGAGCTTCTGTACGACATATGAGTTTGATATGCTCTGAAATGCTTCATTCACTGCTGATTTTGCTTCGTAATGTTCCCTATGTCGTTGATGTGATTTGGAACATTTTATATGCCATTGATAAGCTCCGATATGTTTCCTTTGTTTCTGATATGCTCCAATTACTCTATGCCCCATCTGTCAGGAACCAAATATGTATGATTAAAAAGGACAATTATGATTCTGCTCCTAATGATATTATGTATACGAAATCGTATATTCTGCTTTGTGTTTGAAACTGCATCTCTTTGGAAATTGTACTATTTTGATATGGATATGTTAGTCACTTGCTGAGCTCTTTATGCTCACCCCATTTGTTGATAAATTTTTCAGGATAGCGTATCGCTTGCTTAAATGTTAAGAATGGGCTGAGGCAATGGAAAGTTTAGAAGACGTTGGGCAAAACTTTTGTTAGCATATATGTAGTTGTGTATAAGCTACGTTGCATCTAATGAGATGTGACTATGAATCTAAACCTGTGGATTTTGTGTAAGTTAAAGGATCCCTCATGTATAGGGTTTTGGAATGTTAAATTAAATTCGTGTAATGATATGAACTTATGGTAAATCGATGATTGTGGTG